>NC_135310.1:78947194-79247194 GCF_048772815.1 Callospermophilus lateralis | reverse complement strand
TAAGAATAACTTATTTGCTGACAGTTTTATAGGATTTTCAACAATATTCAGACTTATCTATTTTACATGGTACATGTCACCACTGCCTGTTTATATAGTTTATCTGGATAGTCATAAGTTAAAATGAACCATGCAGAAGTGATTCTCTAATATCTTAATAAATTTAAAATTGTACATTGCCCACAATTGTTAAAAAAAGATAATAAGTCCTTGTGAGAGGACTTAAGGTTGACCTTCATAAGGGTAAGAAGGGTAGATTCTGAGACAAAGTGTTGCAAATTATGACTCTGACAAGTGAGAAGTTAATAACTTAGATCCCTGGAAGGTTTTTTTTTTTTTTGGCCAGTTTTATAAACTTGCCCTGAATTTTACATATACCAACTGAACCCTATTAAAACAGATGCAACATCCTAAGCAGCCCCAACTGCAAAAAGGACTAGAGACTTTTGTTTTTAGCTCCTTAGTGAACACTGATACTTTCTAAAATGTTTATTTTAAACTCTAAAGGTAGAAGAACCTAGGTGTAGTCTTTTCCACTTAAAAATCAATTTTTTTATATATGTCTATAATAGACTTATAAGCCTGAACATTTCATGACAATACTCTACAAGCAGCACATGGACTTTAAACACAAGTATTTTACTACAAAATACTGGTAACACTACTATAGGCGATTGTCAGGAAATAACATAAAACTGTTTGTTTCAACTGTATTACCCAAAAGCAGAATATACGATAAAGACTTGCACGACCTAAATGCTGGTAATTTCCTTGAGAAGTTCTAGAAAGCAGTACTGATGAACCAGCGGGAAAAAAATCAAGAAAGGAGAAAAGATCAGTACAAGAATGTGTTATCAAGTTGCTCCTAAGGAGATCTCTGTCAGGATGTTTGGAAGTCTTAGACAATATGTCAAAATAATCAGCTGTCCAATCAAGGAAAAAAAGAAGGGAATATTTACCACTGGCTCCATTGTCCATTACCCAAGAATTACTCTACAAAAATTTATAACTCTCATACTTTCTGTTAGTCATATATGTGTGCCAAACTCTGGGACATAAAATAAGAGGTATGCAGTAGTATCAGAAACAAGATGAAGATTATACCCACCCAAAGCTGCTAGAAACCTATTCAAAACTGGTCACTAAAGCTGTGGTGGAATTAAGGCCAATAATGACATGAAGTAGTTCCTCAAGAGTATCTAATGCACTGATCTTTTTAACTGATTACAAGCCAAGTTGAATGAGTTTAATATAGCTCTCTGGCTATGCCTGCACATATACTACCAAGAAAGTCAAAACCGAAAGAAATATTCTGAGAATATGTAATTTCTATATGGTAAAACGGGGATGTATTCTCCTTTGCTTCTTTCAAAGCTAATCTTCAATGCTTTGATAGTACTTTTGGAAAACTGGCTAGATGCCCTCCTACTACGGAAACAGAAAAGTAAGCAGTCTCTGATATTCCAATGACATGGCTTTAATACCACAAACTAGGAACAGGTTCTGCTATTTAATTATACCTGAAGGTGGAGGACAAAATTTCAGATTAATTACTCTAATTAGTTTATAGTTATTCTATTTTAGTTTGAGAAGTCTTGATTTATTTATAATTTAACAGTTAATTGGGTGTTTTGGTTCATGACCTGAACCTCTATTCTGAGAAGTATCCTATGTCCTTCTAGTATCCTTTTAAATCTTTTTGCTTATGTTACCAGAGTTAGCTCCCATTGCATGCAAAAAGAACTAATATACCAGCATTTATTAGGTACTTTCTTATTTGTTCATTTAATTGCTTGATTGTGGTCTATTTCTCCTATTACTATGAAAACTCCAAGAAAGGACTCTGGCTTATTTACTGCAATATCCCAAGTGCCTAGATTATTGTCTAGAATGTTATCAGATACTCAAAATAATTTGCTCCATATATTTTCATATTGTAAAGCATTTGTTTCCATAAAACCTTGCAATTCTAATGACTCCGATTTACCACTGGGGGAAAAAAATCATAGCAAGTTCTTTCAGAATAGTAAGAAAAACACCAAGGCTTGGGGTGGGGGTAGGGGGAAACAATGGTAAATGACAACAGACAACAAATAAAGCAGAACACTGTAAGCACTAAATCTTTGCCAGCATGCATCTCATAATAGAATGAGGGAGCCAAAGAAAAGCTGCATAAGATATGCTATCCCTACTGCAGTTTTTTATAGGCAACAAATTTCTGATAAGGCTTTGTATCTTTGGCAATCAGGAACTTACAGTATGGGTCTATATTTATACAATTTATTTTGGCACTTAAAAATTTTGTAGCTATGAAGTTTTATCAAACGCAAATTCACTTGAAATGCCTATGTGTGTATAATTTCATCCTGCCAATTCACAACAGCTGAAGTGCTATATAGTTGGCATCAGAAGTGGAACAGACATGAAGGCCCCTTCAATGAAGCGCTATCACTTCCAATTACAGGAGTGTTGCAAGGCCAAAAGAAAGAAAGATGTGCTGAAAAAAAAAAATGCAGATAGCTTCCAATATGAGAATACTAAATGGCTTAAAGGAGCTTTTGTGAAAATGTTTTATCAGTGGAATTCACCCATAATTGGATATTTATCACAGCTTGGTAAGGCTTTAATGATAATATAAAAGAGTTAAACTAAGGGCAAGCAGGGAAGGCACAACTTTTTGGCCAGTCCACAACCATTTCAAACTAAAACTTCAAATCCTGACACATGAATGGCAAACCCTTGGATAATAGAAAATCCAAGGAAAGCTATCCAATATTCCAGCAAAGAACAGGAAAAAAGTCAAGGTTTTACAGGTAAGAAAAAGAGCAAAGCTGATTGATGCTTTTTAAACCTAGCTTTCCCTATAAAAAGAGATTATAATAAGATAATTAAGTCAACAGTCAAAGATTTTAGATACAAGAGGAATTTACTATATTATCAATAAACTTAAGAATTAAGTTTTTCTTTACTGATGCTCCCTAGGGAAAAAACAAGGAAGGTACTATTACTATTTACTATTACTTATTCTCTTTTTTATAGATAAAACTGAGGTCCAAGGTTCAGGAAATTAGCTAATGAGATTCAATTAAGTAGTAGGCCTAGCCAATTTAGCTCCAAAGAAGGAATACTTTACTATTAATATATATTAAAAACATTTTGACCAGAAAATATTACCACATAAAAGCTACCATGAAAATAATTTTTAAAACTAAAAATGAAATGAAGAGACTAAAGCTTCTTAATCTGACTACAAGTTGCTTAAGGACAGGAGCTATTCTTTTCTAGGGCCTGTGAAAACATGACAAAATGTCTACACAAAACAAAGTTGTTAAATTTATAATTCATGACTTCTAATTGTGAGTTTTGATCAGGGAAATAACATTAGGGTGTGCCTCAAAATACTTCATTATTTGGCAATTTACACAACAAACCTAGACTTCATCTACAAAACTGGGAAATTTCATAAAATTAAAATGATTTTAACTATCCATATTTTTAAGAAAAATAAACATTTTATCTCAATTAAACAAGAAATGAACATATTACTCAAAAACACAGTCCCTAAGTGATGTTCATAACCAATGCCCTTTGAAAGTAGTTAATAACTTAAGAGTAAACCATATTTTTTTAGATACCAGAAGATATCATTAAAAATAATTTACTTGGGATGCCACTGGACTGGGGTAGCTCTAATATAAGTTCCGATGTAAGCAAGTCAAAGTCAATAAAAACAGTAAAATGAAACCAGATACATTACCAATCAGAAACTACCAACTAACTTCTAATCAGAGTCTTTCCATTATGACCAATTAAATGTAGCTTCTCTATCTTCTGCATTAGCCTATAAAACTCACTGGCAATGCTACTGCATCAGAGCACTCTAGACTTCTCTAATTCTAAGTGCTCTCTGATTCATGATTCATTTTTTTGCTTAAATAAAGACTATTAAATTTGTTTTTTCTATAGTTTTTCTTTTAACAACAAGAGTATTACTAAATCACAAAATGGTAGTTACTTCAAAACAATACTTGATATACACAAATTGGCCAATAATTCATTATATCTCATAAATTTTGATGTTTAAAATTTTATGTAGAATAATCCATAAAATTTTAATATCTGTAAGAAGTGTAAATTTTTTAAAAAGATATATGGGATTTTAATTTCAGAGAGGAATTGTATCAGAGATAAACAAGTGTTAAAAACAAATGAAAAATATTTCTTAGAAAGTGGGATGTATGAAAAAACATATACCTTGACTAATAATGGTTTTAAATAAACAAATGACACTTACCTTCAAGAGAGACCAAACACAATCAATATGTCCATAAAAAATGCTTCTGTGCAATGCTGTCCAGCCAGACTCTTTGTCTTTTACCAGTGGATCCACTCCTTTCTCAATAAGCCAATCTAATACTCCTTTCTTTCCACAGGAAGAAACAAGGTGGAGAGCATTCCTGCCAAAGGCATCTTTGATAGTTGTAGCATTGTAACAATGACTGGAGAGAAAAGCCTTAATCTGCTTTTCACTCCCCTTTGTTACAACAGAAAGGACATCCAAAGCATGCTTCAGAGACTGACATTTTGACGTGCAGTCAGGAATGGGAGAATTCATCCTAATTGTTTTTACACTGCTTACTTGTTCAGAATAGTCACTGAAGACTAATTATTAAAAATGAAAAAGCCAGGACACGAAGATGATTTCCAAGAAGAAAGAAAATAAATGACCCCTTTAGGATTATAGTTTAAATCCTCGTGGCAACAGTATAAAACTATATGTATCTTTGTATAATCTTTTTGGCACTTAAATCAGAAAAAGTTATAAATAACTATAAAGTTCATATCAAATACAAGTTCTTCATTTAAAAAAAATTCCACAGTTTATAAATTATTCCTAGAGTCAAGCACCAAGGGGGAGTGAGGAGGGGAACTCCCCCTCCACACTGTCTGATCCTTTTAAATATCCATAATTGCGAGGGTGACCTATAAGAGAAGGAAAAAGGAAAGGTAAAAATACAAAATCTCTTGGTCATTCTCTTGAAGTACTTTACAACTACCTCCACATTTAAATTCCCTTAATTTGTATTTTAAAAAAAGACTTTTCATATCTGTATACTTACCTCCTTTTTTTCCACTCTCATACTTAAGGTTAACCTCTATGTCTGTACCTGAAGTTGACCTCGACTTCAAGAACCTTAATTCTTTCTCTCCAATATTTTTATGTTCTTACAAGTTATGTTCCCCAGAATCTATTAACACATTTAAATCTACCATCTTTATGGTAATCTCCTCCAAAACCTTTACCTCCAAAAGCTGCATCATTGTCATCATCACCACCACAACAACAACTCAATACTATCAGTTATTCAGTTTTTAGTAAGTAGCAGGCATTATGCACATTGATAACATTATTTTCTCTTCCTGAAAGGTCCTACACTACATAAGATAAATAAGAGTATTAGGACAATGAGATAGCTATCTGGGAAAAAAAATATTTAAGACGCTTTTTACCTTATGCCAATATAAATTCTAGATGCCATAAAGAGAAAAAAAATGAAATCATAAAAGCACTAGGTGAAAACATGAGACTATTTTTTTATAACTACAAAGTACAAAGGCCTAAGTATGATATGAAGTCCAAAGTCATAAAACAAAAATGAATATTCAATAGTTTAAAAACTACATAAAAAAGTTCAAAGACAACTCGGAGAAAATCCTTAATATATAGTCTTTGGGAGCAAGAAAAAAGAGATATAAGACTACTCAGAGATACACACATGAATTTATATATGTAAAGGGGAAATTTCTATGTATCAGATACAAATATGAAACATTCCAAATCTATGTTTTCCACTCTCACTTCAAATCACATGAAGAGTCAGAAGTCTGAGATTTAACTAGTGTTCTGTTCTTAACTATTCTGATTCCTCATCTGGAAATGAAAGTACTGAACTCTAATTCCAGGTCTTTTTCTGTTTTTAAACCCAATATAGTCCTTATAAAAATCACCCCCCCTTTAAATGTTGATTGGACCAAAAATGACACAAAGAAAAAGGAACCAACGCCTCAAGTAGTTTAGCATGTTAAAACAGAAAAGAATGACATATGGCAAAAGTCACATGTAGTTAATTTCAATCTTTTGAGGCTCTAAAACCCCACCATCTTTATACTTTCAGTGTACACATAACACCTGAAAGGATATATTGATTGGTGAATCCCTCAAACCCCAAAGGAAAGAATTAGGATAGAACAGAAGAGAGTTCTCTCATTTGTTACTTTATATACTTTCAACATTTAAAAAGGAGAAAATGGAATAGTAAAATAATCATACCACGCTATCATATCTATATATCCTTATGTAGAGAGAAGTATATAGACAATACTATGAATATAAAAACAAAAATAATCAGAGATTGGGGTGTCATAGAGTCTTACATATTTGAATTTAAATATAAGAAAGTAGGATGTTACTAGTTATGTAACACTAAAAAATTACATAATCTCTCCCAATTCTTTATTCTTCATCTGAAAAATAAGTAAACTGCCTATCATAATGTCTGGCACTAAACATGTCTTCAACAAATGGTGACTTTCACTATTATAAATACTTCAGTAACAAAAAGGTAAAAATTCATGTTTGAGTTTCAATATCACTGCTACCTGCAAAATTCCCCAATGAAATCATACTTCATAAAAAGTTACTAATAGCCTCCAAATAGCCAAATACTTTTAGATAGTTTCAGTTTTCATCTTATTTGCTTTCTCTGCTTTTAAGTCTTTTTTAAAATTTATTTATTTATTTTTATTAGTTACACATGACACTACAATGATCTTGACATACCATACATTTGAATCAAATGGGGTATAATTTCTTATTTTTCTGAGTGTACAGGTTGCAGAATCACATTGGTCATTCTATTCAGGAGTCTAGAAAGGGATCCTAAAAGGGGAGGAAGTGAGCCAAACAAATAAGCATGGAATCTCTCCCACCCACTTCTTCCTAGGATACTGTCCTCTATCCTGACCTTCAAAACCTCAGCTTCTCTCAATGTTTAATCCTTAGTTCTCTTTTTAATTCTACCCAGCATGCTTCTAATCCCTGAATTTCTCCTGCTCACACATTTCTCCAGAATTCCAGGCCCATATTCCTAATACCTGTTGTAAATCTTATCTATGTGTTATAAAAAAATGCTTTTTGAAGAGTAAGAAAGCAGATAAATACTTATTAAATACCTAATACATGCTAGAAATTATGTATAGAGATGTTGAGTAAGTAACCCAAATCATACTACCAATAATTAGGGAGTTGGAATTCAATGCATATCTGTTTAATGACAAATCCATGCTATTTCTGTTACAATCCACTACTTTCTCCAGTGTATCCACAGGTAACATTAGAAATACAAAAATAAACAAGACATAAATATTTTATATAAAAAACCGTTTCAGGGATAATATTTAGATGAGTATATAGCTATTTTACTATTGAGTGAACAAAATTCATTTCCTATTACACAATTCCTACCATCAATGGGTCATAGTTTGATAGAGGAGACCCTTTCTATTTAAACAACAAATAAAATAAGTGACATATGAATGAAGAGTGGAGAAGAGGAATACAGGAAAGATTTCCTATAGGTATATAAATAAATCTTAAAAGATGAGTATGTGTTTGCCTGATAAACTTTAGGAGGGATTATTTCTCAAAGCAGAATGGTACACATAAAAGACTAGAATCATCTTGGTCCATTCTAAAAATTCCAAATAATTCAAAAGTCAGAAAAGACTGAGTCCTAATATATACAAGGATGGGTCAGATTTTGAACAGCTTCATGTGTTTTTCCTTGGGGATAAAGCAAGCAGGCAATTCAAAGATATAAATAGAATCTTGAGTTGACAAGGTGTGGTGATAACACCCAGGTTTCTGGCTTGGATGATAGGCCAACTAAGAGGAGGAGTTACAGGCAAATACTTTGGAAATCAGAAAAATAAAACAAACCTAAGCAAAGAACAAATAACATTAAAGGTGAAAATTTATTATCACATGATCAAGTGTTGAAGGAAAATTGAGTTAGCAGGCAATTGTTGAACACTGAATACTGGTCTACCACAAAGGTTTTAGCCAGTTGAAAGTGAGCCCTGAATAATGGCTCACAAAGTTTCTTATCCTTGTTTAACAACTCAGCTAACTTCCTAAAACATTAGTCAGATCATGCTATTCCCTAACATATCCAAGACCAAAATGAACCAATACTCATATCTCATGTGTTAAAAATAGCCTCAGGACCTCAAGAAATTTCAGTTAGATCTGGGGATTATACAGCATATCAAATTCAGAATACCTAAGCTAGCAACTAGGTTCAACATTAACTAGATAAGAAACCATGGGCACATAACTTAATTTCTTGAAACTTCAGTTCATTTGTAAGGAGAAAACAACTATTTAACTTCTAACTTGGTTTTAAAAGTTAAATGTGACAAATCACGCATCTGGTAAGCAAGATGATAAAATGCCGTAACTATATGAAAGTTCTTTTTGATTGGAATGCTTTTCACCCAAATCTTTATAAGGTTAACACTTCCTCATGGCTTACAAACATAATACTTCGAGCTTTCATATGAACACATTCACAGCTTTATTTAAATTAAATGATCCTCATTTCAGCCTCATCATTACCCCTATAAATATGACTACCTTCATTTTACAAGGAGGAAATAAGTAGCCTATCCAAAAATCACACCGACAGAAAATGAACACTCTACATACTGCCTATTTCACCCTATCAAGCTGCTCTATCAAAATGCAGTAAAAGAGAATTTTTCAATACAAAGTAGTATAGTGCAGTACGAAAAAACTATCCCAATTTTGGGTTGTAAGTACTGGGTTGCTACATGCGAAATCCTGGGCAAGTATGTTAAGCTCCCTAACCCTCAATTTCTTCATTTGTGAAATGATAATAATAAACTGTCTGCTAAGAAATTATGTATCAGAGATGTTGAATAAGTAACTAAAATCATACTACCAATAATTAGGGAGTTGGAATTCAAATGCATATCTGTTTAATGACAAATCCATATGTACAGAAAGATTTTAAGCTTATCTTAAGGGAAAGGAGGGGAGAAATGCTATACTTATTTCTCACAAAATACGTTCAATAAGCAGGTTTACTGGTTTAAAGTGCTCTTTAAAACCAAAATATTCTCCCAATAAATTTGTATACATATAAATAAAACAAATGTTATAAGCTGCAGATTACTGACTCATAATCAAAGAATTTAAAACATTTTCTGTTGACCCTAAAATTAGCTTTTAAAATACAGACACAATTTAGCAAATTAGTAATTTCGATTTTTAATATTTATTTTATTCTACAGTTTTCTCAAATATTCTCTGGGTACAAGATCTAGAAACTTCAGTTCGATACTTCATCAGTGCATTATCTAGTTTTGTAATACAGAAATCGCCCAAATATTAGGGGGCAAGCACATCTCTAAATGTGGCAAAGAATTATTCCCCTATTGATGATGGCAAATTAGTTTTGCATCATTTATAATAGTTAATCAAGTAAACTGAGTTTCTTTAAAGATACATTCACCTATGGAGTGCTGACTTTATAGTCCAGAGCATTTTGAGTTAAAAATGTAGTAAGTGCCTTACACAGAATTTAGCATACTGAAAGTCTTTAATATTTGTCAATTTTTTTTAATAGAACACAGCCATTTTTCATCTTTTTTTGAACTATAGGGTGACTAAAGTTTTTCGAATATCTGTTTTGTGATTTTTTTTATTTTTAGAAAACATTCTTTCTGTCCTCACCTACCTTACTCCAGATTCTAAAACAAAAATCAAGGAATTCAAAATAGTAAAAGAGGGAAATGATTAAAAAAAAAAAAAAAAGCCCATGCTTGCACAATATAAGCAGAGAAACACTACCCATTCATACAAGTAACATCCTTTCATTACTTCTGATGAATTTTCAATTTCAAATGCCCCACTTGGAAGCATAGGAAAGAAGGTGCTACTCAACCTCGGCTTCCTGAAAAACACAGCGTCGGGATAACATAACTTAAGTTCTAGAACTATGTTGGAAAACAAGCGACAAGGATGGCCTGTGACTGGCGTTCTCTATTTTGTATAAAAACAACAACGCTTCTGGAACCTGAAAGCAAATAAGAGCACAGACTTCCGCACTTCTCAAACAAGCCGCTGTTCCTTTAACATAGTTGTCAATTCCCACCTAACTTCACGACCTGCTTGCTCTCCGACAGTCCCCAGAGTGGACTCAAAACTTTGGAACTCCACGAAGCGGGTAAAGGGGCCAAGGGCGCCACCAGGAATGGTTTCCAATCCCGGGTTTAAAGAGAAGTGACACTGGGAATGCAACAATGTTGGAGGGCGTGTCAGGCAGAAATGCAACGTAGCAAGTGTCCTGAACAGGCCATTCATTAGCTGAGGGGGGCGGTGGAGAGGCGACGGCAGTGGGCCACTGGGTCGGCCCGCTCTAGCTCACAAGAACCTCAGCGGCCTCTGGGGCGCGGAGTCCCCTCCCCGAGGTCGACTCGCGCCACCAGCGTCCGCGGTCACCCGCACCCTCTGAAAGGCGAGAGCTCTCCCACCGTCGGGTGACTGGCCGGACGCCGTCACCTCAGCCCGCTGAGCAGCGTCGGGCCGCGCGGAGCCCACCCTCACCAGTCGCTAGATGAAACTGCGCCGGTGGTCTCCGCGGGGTGGACGCACAGCAACACAGGAACTCATCCTCAGTGAAGGCAGTAGGAGAAACTGAACGGCGCCAGGAGGTGCCGGTGTCCAGACCCCGGTCGGCTCTGGAGGCGGCTGCAGCTACAGCCGCGACTACGGGCACCGGGAGGAGGGCTAGGAGAAAGGGCCGGAGCGGGCGGGACACGGGAACAAGATGAGTGTTGATTGGCTGGGGCTCATGTATGCCTTATGGCCATTGGCTGATGCCTGCCCAGAAGGCCTAGCGTGGCAGCACCCAACTGTGGCCTTTCCCGGGCATCCCGGAGTTGCTTGACCCTGCCGGCCTTGGGCTGCGAGCCGGCCGAGAGTGGCGAAAGTCCGTCGGGGTGGATTCTAGGCCAGTAGCGTTAAGGAAGTGTTCCTCTCGAGGTCAGCTGTTGCTCATATAGAAACGTGGCTTTCCCAGCAACTCAAAAGGGAAGATAAACCCGGGGTAGCGAGGATACGGGGAGACTTGGCCGCGTGCCTTGGGCATCTGATCGCACGCACAGTGCAGTTTCCTCGTGTAACATTAGCAGTGTGGGTCACTGGAAAACCAAAGGCGTCGTCTCCCGAAGACAGCCTAACCACGCTGACCCTCTGGTACACCCGGATTATCCCAGAGTCAGAAGGTGTCACTCCCATCCTAGATCGCCAGCTGCTGACTTGGTCATGCCGCCCTTGCCTAACGCCAGGCTTACAGGAAGTTTTTCACCCATATAACTCTGAATCTAAGGGCCGTTTTTAAAGTTGCTTAGTGAAAAGTATTAGGAAAGACAGCCAATAATCAATATCGAATGGGAAAAAATACTTAATGCCCAGTGCCTAATACAGTAGGCACTCAATAAACATTTGTTCAAGGAGGGGTAGTATGACTCAAAACAAACAATAGGAGTCAGCAGTTGGCTGAACCTCTGCCACGTTGTGTATTGTACAAGCCTCTTAATCTCATCTATTAAAAGCAGTTGGACTAGATGTCTTCTTACTTCCTACTTTGTAACCTTTGTGGGAGGCCAAGTTACTAGCCCAAACCTACACAAGCTAGTTAGTGAAGCTCTCCTGATTCTCCCAGTACAAGGTTTCTGTGCTCCCCTACTTACTACTTTGGGATATAACAAAAACCAATTAGTAATGTAAAAACAGTGATTTTGAAAGTAAGCTGTATATGGTGACTTCATACTCATGAATAAAGATGCCAGTAGTGGCGAACAAAGCTAAAAATATAAATAAAAGCACTGACCTGAGTTCAAAACGTTTATCTGTCTCTTACTTGTGTCTGAGCAAGATAATTGATTTCTGAAATCTCAATTTCCTCATTTGCAGAGTGAGAACATTGATGCATTTTGAGATAGTAAAAATGCAATTATAGAAATATGTAGCACTTAGCAGAGTGCCTAGCACACAATAAGACTTCCTAAACATTGCTACTTTTATAAATATTTTCTTAGCAGCTGAATGACTCCAAGCATCCTTCACTTAAAAACTGCCAAGTTTCAGACACTTACAAGCACTGAGGATCCAATAATGAGCAAATAGACTCAGATAATCCTAAACATAAAAATAAATTGCAACTTTTACAAGTATGCCAAAGAATATACCATGATAGATTTTATCTGACATTCTAAAGAAATCTCACATGAATTAACATCAGAAGAATGATCAGGAGATAACTAGGTAAATGAGGAAATAAAGAACATCTGAGGCCAAAAAATGTGGAATTGCTCCTATTTTCCCTGTAAAATAAGGTGCTTTTCAATACCTTTCAAAGGTATTGTTATTTGCAGTGCAGAATATTGAAATAATAAGGAAACTACAAATACAGCTGAATAAAAAATATAGTTGTGGTTAGGAGAGAAGAAATAAAAATGGGTCATTTTGTTTGTTTTTAAATGTGTTTACACATAAGGGATTGAATGGATTAAAATATAACCACAACCATGATTAATTCTGTTCAGTGTAAAAATGGGTAATTTTTAATTTCTGTCATTTTCTGTTTTGTAATTTTCACTGCAATAATTAAGTGTTACTTGGGTGATTGAAAAGTCAAAGTTTGGAAAAATAATTGACTAGAATTTATAGATTAGACTTAACAGAAGAAATAAAATTAGAGATGGCTTTGGAAGATTGTGGTGATTGAGAGAAGACAATTAGAAGAATAATCTAGGCATGGGGAGTGGAACAGAAAATTAAATCACACAGCATCTGCAATAAACTCCATAGGTGCCATATTTTTTCAAACACTATCCTACATAATAAAAAATGCTACTTCCTCATTATATGATTGGGCTGTCTTTCAAGTTGCACAGGGGAGAGGAATTACACAGCTGCCCCTATAGCTAGAAACTCAAATCTGATTAGGTTCTACAAGAACAGGGGGTCAGCAATATAATTGACCTCTTAGAAATGCCTGAGAGCTTATAGTTTAATTTCTTCTCCAGATGGTCTTTCACAACAGAATCCTTGCTGGCTATGACTTCCTGATGGACATCTTAGCCTTGGCCGTTAGAGAAGGTAGCACTGAGGCATCTGCCTCAAGCACAAAAATTCCAAAAGCCTAATGTATTCCTATTGGCTTGGATTAAATGAAGAGTCAAGTATATCATGATTAACAATCTCTGTTGAATTCATATGAATGAAACAGAATAAGGAGTAATTCCCCCAAAGAAGGCAGGGTATGGCAGGCAGAAAAAGATAGTCTTAACAATAGTCAATTATTTTCTATTTTTTTGTTAAACATTTTTTTTATTCTAATTTGTTGTATATGACAGCAGAATGCATTACAATTCACATTACACATATAGAGCACAATTTTTCATACCTCTGGTTATATATAAAGTATATTCACACAATTCATGTTTTCATAAATGTACTTAGAATAGTGATATCCATCTCATTCCACCATCTTTTTTACCCCCATGCCCCCACCTTCCCCTTCCACCCCTTTGCCCTATCTAGAGTTCATCTAATCCTCCCAGCTCACCCTCCCAACTCCACTATGAATCAGCCTCCTTATATCAGAGAAAACATTCAGCACTTGGTTTTGGGGGATTGGCTAACTTTACTTAGCATTATATTCTCTAACTCCATTCATTTACCTGCAAATGCCATGATTTTATTCTCTTTTATTGCTTACTAATATTCCATTGTGTATATATACCACATTTTCTTTATCCATTCATCTACTGAAGGGCATCTAGGTTGGTTCCACAATTTAGCTATTGTGAATTGTGCTGCTACAGACATTGATGTGGCTATGTACCTGTAGTATACTGTTTGTAAGTCCTTTGGGTATAGACCAAGGAGTGGGAAGCTGGGTCAAATGGTGGTTCCATTCCCAGCTTTCCAAGGAATCCCCCATACTGTTTTCCATAATGGATGCACCAATTTGCAGTCCCACCAGCAATGTATGAGTATGCCTTTTCCCCCCGACATCGTTGCCAACACTTATTGTTGTTTGTCTTCATAATAGCTGCCATTCTGACTGGAAGAGATGAAATCTTAGAGTAGTTTTGATTTGCATTTCTAATTGCTAGAGATGTTGAACATTTTTTTATATACTTGTTGATTGACTGTATTTCATCTTCTGAGAAGTGTCTGTTCAGTTTCTTGGCCTATTTATTCACCGGGCTATTTATTTTTTGGTATTTAGCTTTTTGAGTTCTTTATATGCCCTAGAGATTAGTGCTCTATCTGATGTGCGAATGGTAAAAATTTGCTCCCAAGATGTAGGCTCTCTATTCACCTCGCTGATTGTTTCTTTTGCTGAGAAGTTTTTAGTTTGAATCCATCCATTTACTGATCCTTGATTTTAATTCTTGTGTTATAGGCGTCTTATTAAGGAAATAGGGGCCTAATCCAACAGGATGCAGATTTGGGCCTACTTTTTATTCTAATAGGTGCAGTGTCTCTGGTTTAATTCCTAGGTTCTTGATCCACTTCGAGTTGAGTTTTGTGCGTGGTGAGAGATAGGGGTTTAATTTCATTTTGTTGCATATGGATTTCCAGTTTTCCCAGCACCATTTGTTGAAAAGGCTGTCTTTTCTCCAATGTATGTTTTTGGCATCTTTGTCTAATATAAGATAACTGTAATTATGTGGGTTAGTTTCTGTGTAATTATGTGGGTTAGTTTCTGTGTACTCTATTCTGTATCATTGGTCTACCAGTCTATTTTGGTGCCAATGCCATGCTGTGTTTGTTACTATTGCTCTGGAGTATAGTTTAAGATCTGGCATTGTAATGCCACCTGTTTCACTCTTTTTGCTAAGGATTGCTGTAGCTATTCTAGGTCTCTTATTTTTTCAAATGAATTTCATGACTGCTTTTTCTATTTCCTTGAGAAATGTCATTGAGATTTTGATTGGAATTGCATTAAATCTGTATAGTGCTTTTGGTAGTATGGTTATTTTGACAATATTAATTCTGCCTATCCAAGAACAAGGGAGATTTCCATAAGTGGGGTTCATCCCAGGGATGCAAGATTGGTTCAACATACAGAAATCAATAAATGTAATTCATCACATCAATAAACTTAAAGATAAGAACTATATGATCATTTAAATAGGTGCAGAAAAAGCATTCAATGAAATAGAGCATCGCTTCATGTTCAAAACACTAGAAAAACTAGGGACAACAGGAACATATCTCAACATTGTAAAAGCTATCTATGCTAAGCCCCAGGCCAATATCATTCTAAATGGAGAAAAATTGAAAACATTCCCTCTAAAAACTGGAGCAAGGCAAGGATGCCCTCTTTTACCACTTGTATTTAACTTAGTTCTTGAAACACTTCCCAGAGCAATTAAAGGAAAGAAATTAAAGGGATATGGATAAGAAAAGAAGAACTCAAATTAGCACTATTTGCCAACAATGGATTCTATCCTAGAAGATCCAAAAAATTCTACCAGAAAACTTCTAGAACTAGTAAATGAATTCAGCAAAGTAGCAGGATACAAAATCAACACCCATAAATCAAAGGCATTTCTATATATTAGTATCAAATCCTCTGAAAGGGAAATGAGGAAAACTACCCCATTTACAATAGCCTCAAAAAAATAAAATAAAATACTTGGGAATCAACCTAACGAAAGAGGTGAAAGACTTCTGCAATGAAAACTACAGAATGCTAAAGATAGAAATTAAGCAATTGGCTATTTTTGTATTCTTGGAACCCAGAAGATATGGTTTCAGCTACATTCTTCCTATATAGTGACTATCTTTCAAATCCTCCCTCCAAAGGGCCACCTCCTCACAAATCTGTGAGCCTTCTGTAATGGCTTTTCCTAACAACATTCCCTTTACATCATTCTACTTCTATAACTTATGTGCCACACTTTTAAAAAATTTATTAGATTTTTATATGGGTCCAGTAAAAACAAAGACTCTGGAGACAAATTGCCTGATTACAAACTTTTACTCCTATTATAACTCACTCTGGCAAGTTACATAACTACTTTAGGCCTAATGTGCTCAACTCTGAAATGGGATTAATATTACTTCTTTCATTAAGTTCTTTAAAAGTTTAAATGAGAGAGTACATGTAAAGCTCTTAACATTTGTTTAACATAACCCCAAATTTTCTGAATGGACCATTTCCAAGTGTTGAACGGTGGGATGGGGAGACAACAGGGATGACCCACAAGGTGGCAGTGTTTGAGTATAATTTTAGAACTGCATATTCTTGAAAGCATAGTTCACCAAAAAATTTTAGAAATTCAAGGCTAATACTGGAGAAATTCAATGCAAATTCGGAGCCTGCATGAAACAAGTAAAAGTTTGTGAGAAATCAGTCCTATCAACTAAGTATGCTTCATTCTATTATAATCAAATCACTCTGAATTCCCAAAACTCTCCTCTTTACTGACTGACAACGTGTAGTGTTCTTTTGCCACCCCATCTTATGTAGTGTTGCTTTTCTACTCTGTCTACTTAGCTAAGTAATCAAATACAATATAATACCAATTGGAAGAAAGAGAGAGGAAGGAGGAGGAGGAGAAAAGAGAAGAAAAATGTTTGATATACACTGGAGTCTTCTTCATGGCACAAATCTGTAGAACTGGAAGAAATGAAATACTTTAAATAGTTAATCCCATAAATGCATTGGTAAACAAGAAGTTAAGGTACTTATCATCCAAAACCTATGAGGAGTCCCTGAAAAATAAGAGGCTAGATATCAAGAAAGGAGTAAAAGCCCCCAAACAACAGAAGAAACGGCTGTTACCAAAAAATAAATAAATAGTAAAGCACAAAGAATCTTTTACATCCAGAGGTAACAAGAAAGAGTCCAAACTATAAAGGTTCACAGCAGGAACAGGTAAGACAATTAAGCTTCCTCATTCCTCATCCCACAATAGCACCAGTGGTTTCTGTCTCTATTTAGAATATAGGCTCTTAAGTTTAATAGATAGGACAAGCGCCCATGTGACTGGTAAAACTTGAAATAATCAGGAAACACTTATATCAAGAACATTAGGTACTAGCTCTTCCTTTTGTCTGTATGTTCCATCCCATATTCATATCCCTGAAGGGAGACACACATATTCGGAAAGCAGCAGCAGGTCCTTTTCCTGCCCTCAAGGAGAACATGCAATAGACACAACCTTCTCTATAAACTATTTTTTTTTTCTAAATATAAAAAACACAGATGAGCAAAAAACCAAGAATCACCAAGCAAAGCCAAAATCCTGAAAGACCTAAAGAAGCTCAGTAAACCTTAGCTTGGAAAGATACAAAGTTAATATGCCTACACAAATCTTACCCAAATTGCTAGAAACCAAAAATAGAAACTGAAAGCATTGAAACAAAAAGAAGTATTATACAAAAGGATTAATAACTTGAACCATCACAGATTTTACATTGTGAACTATGAGGACTTATTGTCACCTTGTCTTCAACTGAGAAAACATCCCTCAGTAATTAAGCCATGATGAAGATATTTTCATAGAAGAAAAAAAAAAAACTAAAGAAATTAGTTACTATGAAAACTGCCACGTAAGAAATGATCTGAAGAAAGTTCTTTAGCCTGAAGGGAATGTTCCCAAATAGAAACTTGAAATTTCAGGAAAGAGGGAATAACATGAGAAATGGAAATATTTGAAGAACTACAGGAGGTCCTCTAGTCACAAATTCCATATTTGCAAATTCTACTTGCTAAAACATATTTGTGACCCCAAAAATCAATACGGTCTTTCACCATGACTCAGGGTCATGAGCGAAAGAGCAAAAAATCTGAATTGCCCAAAGCAAACCTGCCGAGCACATTCCCAGCACAAAGTAAACAGAGTGATGTTCTGCCTTTTTTTTTTTCAGCTCTCATAGTATAAACAAGTATCTTTTCATGGTCTATTTTTGTGCTTTTTGTGCTGAAATGTGAATACTCCTAGGTATAATGAATGATAATTTGAATAAAAGACCCAAGTATATGTTGTCTAAAGAGACTCACTTTAAATAGAGAGAGCCTGGCATGGTGGCACACACCTGTAATCACAGTGGCTCCAGAGGCTGAGGCAGGAGAATTCAGAGTTCAAAACTAGCCTTAGTAAAAAGCAAGGCACTAAGCAACTTAGTGAGACTCTGTCTCTAAATAAAATACAGAATAGGGCTGGGGATGTGGCTCAGTGGTTGAGTAGGGCGAGTTCAATCCCTGGTACACAATAAATAAATAAATAAATAAATAAATAAATAAATAAATAAATAAATAAATAAAAATATATAGAAAATAACAGATTACCCAGCACAGTGGAGCATGCCCATGATCCCAGCAACTTTGGAGGCTGAGGCAGGAGGATTGCAAGTTCAAGGCCAGCCTCAGTAACTTAGTGAAACCTTGTCTTAAAATAAAAAATAAAAAAGGGTTGGCAAGTAGCTCAGTGGTAAAGCACTCCTGGATTCAATCTGTAGTACCCCAAAAATGTAAATATATTTTAAAAGATATATCATTAGCATTATAAAGCTGAACTAGTTACTATAATAGCAAAAAAGAAAAGACTTTAAGACAAAGTATCATCAGAGATAAAGAGGTATATTGTGTCATGATAAAAGTGTCAATTCTTCAGGATGAAATAATGTGGGTATGCCTAATCATAAATATGTATGTGCCTGATGATTAAACTTCAAAATACATGAATCAAAAATTGACTGAACTAAAAGGATAAATAGACAATACCACAATCACAATAGGATATTTTAACAACTCTCTTTCTCTCTCTCTCAGCAAGAGATAGACCAACTTTTTAAAACAATCAGAAATAAATGTCATTCATCACATAAATAGATTAACTACAAAAATCACATAGTAATTTCAATAGACTGCAGAGAAAGCCTTCAACAAAATTCAGCACTCGATCATCATAAAAACACTGAAGAAACCAGAGATAGAAGGAACTTGCCTCAACACCATAAATTATATATATGACAAGCCCAAAACCATCATCATAGTGAATGATAAAAAACTGAAAGCATTTCCTTCTAAATCCAGAACAGGTAAAGTAGTTCTACTCTTGTTCTTCTATTAAATATAGTACTAGAAATTATAGCTAGAGTAATTAAGCAAGAGAAGAAAATGAAAAGAATAAAAATAGAAAAGTAAAAAATTAAAATATCACTTGTTCCCAGATTATATAAACCTTTACTTAAAAGATCCACAAAACTCCACCAGAAGACAGAGCTAATTTAAAAAATCAGCAAAGTAACAGGTTGCAAAACCAACATGTATAAATCAGTAGCTTTCCTAAACACCAATCTGCTGAGAAAGAAATCAGGGGAAAAATCCCATTCATTATAGTCTCAAAAAGTAAAATAAAATACCTGGGGGAAAAAAAATCTACCCAAAAAGGAAAAAGACTTCTATATTAAAAAGTGTAGAACACTGAAGAAAGAAATTGAAAAAGTCATTAGAAGATGGAAAAGGCTTTCTATGTTCATGGATAGGCAGATTAATATTAGCAAAAATGGCCATATTTCCAAAAGCAATATACAAATTTGATGAAATGTCTATCAGAATACCAATGATATTCTTCACAGAAATAGAAAAAGAGTCCTAAAATTAATTTGGAAGAATAAAGATCCAGAACATTCAAAGCAACTCTAAGCCAAAACAACAATGTTGGAGGCGTCACAATACCTGACTTCAAATTATGCTTCAGAGCTATAATTTAAAAAAAAAAAAAGCTTTTTGGTACTTTACATAAATAAAAACACATAGACCAATAAAACAGAACAGAAGACACTAAGACATACACATACAGATACAGGCGGTCTCAAAAAAAAAGACAAAAAATAACAAATGCTGGCAAGGATGTAAAGAAAGGTGAACTCTGATATGGAGTGGAATATAAATTTAGTATAACCAATGTGGAAAACAGTGTGGAGGGTCCTCAAAACAAAACAAAACAAATAGAACTACTATATAATCCAGCCACTCCAATACTGGGCATATACCTAAAGGATATTAAATCAGTACATATGAAAGAGATACATTAACTTCCATGTTTATTGTAGCACTATTCACAATAGCCAAGATGTGGAATCAAGCAAAGTGCCCATTAATTAAAAAAATGAATAAAGAAATGTGGTATATATGCACAATGGTATGCTATTCAATCATAAAAAAAAGTGCCTTGTGGCATCATGGAGAAACTTAAGAATATTATATAAAATGATATAAAGCAGGCACAGAAAGATAAATACTGCATGTTCTCACTCATATGTGCAAGCTAAAATACTTGATTTCTTGGAAGTTGACTTAGGATATAGGTCTCTAGAGGCTAGGGATGGAAAGCAGGAGGGGAATACAGTGACATTAATAGATACCACAGTGCAATTAGGAAGAATAAGTTCTGGTGTTCTGTGGAAAAGATTCTCAACACAGAGAAATGGTTAACTGTTTAAGGAGACAGAAATACTAATTACCCTGATTTGATTATTATGCATTGTACAAATATATCAAATGATCGCATTATATCCCATAAGTATGTATGATTATTATGTGTCAATTAAATCATTTTAATTTTTAAAATATTTTTAAATGAAAAAGATAAAAGTTCAAAGAGGTTAAATGACTTGGTGAATGACACAGGAACTAGTAAAAAAATTCCTCACCTCAATCAGGCAGAGTAGGCCCACTGCCCTCTCTAATACTAACACATTAGCTGAGAGATGAGTGAGCCCTGAGGAACTTCCTCTAATCACCCCACATTAGCTGAATAACAGATTGCCTTCTACTTCTCAAATCCCATTGCACTTGCTATCATAAAAGTCACTTGAGCTTTTCCTCATATTTTGCCTTGTCTTGTCTTAAATTGTTTAATAAGCAAATAGGTGAGTGGTGTGGATGTGTGTGTGAGCACATGCTAATTCCCCAATTATATGGCCTCACTATTATATTATAAACAGGAGTCTAGACTTGTATTCTCACAAAATCTAGCACAGTATTCTGATAAATGTTAATTTTTGTTTGAATCTAATTAAATTAGATGATAACATAGAAAGTACAGACTTTGACCCTAGCAAGAAAAAATAGAGGAAAGGAAATTTTTAGAGGAAGTAGGCAAGGTGCTTTTTTGCCTATTGAGTCTATCACCATCATTTTGGCCATACATTTTCCAACAATCTTAATTCAGCCACCTTTCTTGTTGCACATGCCCACTTCAACCGTATCTTTGGATCAAATCAGAAAGTCAGCCTTCTTCATTTCTTACGTTAGTTAGGTGAGAGACAAAGTATCTTTGGATCAAATCAGAAAGTCAGCCTTCTTCATTTCTTACGTTAGTTAGGTGAGAGACAAAGTTACAGACAACAGTGAGAGTATCTTAGACTTGCTCAGATGGTAGAGTAGTCAGACTGAAAGTCCCAAGGTAAAATAGATTTCAAATAAGGTTTGATCTTGCAGGTCAAATGATGGGAATGAGACCAAGTTACTTTTTGTCTTTTCACACTGCCTTTTTTCTCAGGTTTGGCCTCATTCTCAGGACAGGCCCTGATGACCTCAAGATGCCTGTTAGCAAGTCCTTCTGCATTCATATCCAACAGAGAAAAGCAAAAATATGTCCCAGTATTCACAATAAAAGTCTTTTTAGACTTGTGCCTACTATGAAAAGTCATCCTTCTAGTCAGGGAAATAGAATAAAATAAGCTTAAACTTACCCATATTTTCCCCATTAGAATAGAAAAATAGAATCAATTTCCCTAGAATCACATGGATATGCGAATAGAAATTAGCAGTTACTTGAAAGAGGGAAATAGATACCAAAAATAACTAATACATATCCTCTACTTACCTGCATCTTAGCTGATAGGTGTTAATAGAAAAAATCAAATTGTGAAATTCAACCATCAAAATTCATAATCTCCAATGTCTTCAGAATTACATTATTTTCCTCCCTCACTTTAAACGCTCTATGCAGTGCTTTCCCCCAGTTTATTATCTTGATAAAATATCTCTCTTCATGAAACTGAAAAACAAACAAGCAAACCTCACCTAAATCAAAGCCTTTTGACTATAGCTTCATCTTTCTCCCCTCACAGCCAAGCACTTGAAGTCTGCCTACAATGTAAACCACTGGTAATGGGAGTCAGGAACAAGATCACTGGGCAATACCCAAAACATTGACCATCTCCGTCCCCAGCTAATATGAGTCCCTGCTACTTCTTTATCAATCTCTGACTAGGATCCAGCCGGGGTTATGGCTCAGTGGTGGAGCACTTGCCTAGCATGCGTGAGGCACTGGGTTCAATTTCCAGCACCACATAAAAATAAAAACAAATAAAATAAAGGTATTGTGTCCATCTACAATTAAAAAAATATATTAAAAAAAATCACTGACTGGGCTTGGTAGTGCATGCCTGTAATCCCAACAGCTTGGAAGGCTGAGACAGGAGGATGGCAAGTTCATAAGCCAGCCTCAGCAATGGCAAGGCGCTTAGCAACTCGGTGAGACACCCCTAGGCGGGAAAAATCTTCTTTCTAGCTTGCCTTTCCTGTAGATTGGATGAGACGTATTGAGATATTCAAATGCATAATTGCCCTCACTTTTTAAAATATCTTTATTTTAATTTATTTATTTTTATGTGGTCCTGAGGATCAAACCCAGGGTTTCATGCATGAAAGGCAAGCGCTCTACCACTGAACCACAACCCCAGCCCTTTGTCCTCACTTTTTGATAATAGTAAAACCCTGTTTCCTTAGACTCTCTCCAAAATTACCCACCTGAAGTTCAGATCCTATAAATAGGTTCCTTCTAACACTTTCTTATTAAAACACCCTGTTCCTTTATGATGAACATTCTTCCTTATTGCCATTAGTAAGAAAACCAACTTATTCAACTAAAGGCATGTTCCTGGTGGATTTGGCTAGAGAGTATTGGTAGTCCTTATTGTATTGATTGAAGTACCCATTGAAATATATTGAAGTGTTTTTAATTTATCTTCCGAATTATTTCAATATCCTCAAAATGGTGTTCCCTGCTTCTAGTCTTAATTCTTCCAGTCAATAACAGAATTCTCGCTGGAGTCATCTTCCTGAAAGATCTGATTGTGTCACCCCATCCCCCCATATTTCTAAGAATAAATTCCAGGCATATCAGCTTGGCCCATGACACCCTTCTTTATTGGTTTCCCATCCACAAATTCTGTCTTATCAATAATCATCTTCCTCATTCCAGTTCCATGAACCACTCTTGATGAATTTGCTTGCAACTTCTGAACAACTTTTCTGAAGTCTGGTATGTCCTTTGAACCTCTTCTGATTATGAAAACCTTCATTGAACTTATACATGTTTTTAAAAGACTTAGCTCAAACATGTTTTCCTCAGAGAAGCCATCATGAAAATTCCAGAGTCACTGATTTGCTTTTCTTTTTTTCATAATATGTATTAACCTGCATTATATTTACTTATATGTTTTCCTTGGGATGTAACAACTTTTTGAGGTCCAAAATATTTTCTTATTCATTCTGCTATCCCCCAGCAGTGGACCTTACCCAAGGTTCTCCTGCAATGTTCAAAAAGGGAGATTGTAGATTGAAGAGTTCTTCTTTGACAATGTCTGGGAATGAAATTAGGGCAGAGGTATTAGTGCGCTCAAGGACTGAGGACTTCTTTGTGTGTGAGGCCCAGAGATGATTAATACTTTGAAATACATATATAGGGCTGGGTTTGTGGCTCAGCGGTAGAGCGCTCGACTAGCACATGCAAGGTACTGAGTTCAATACTCAACAACACATAAAATAAATAAAATGAAGTATATATACATTCTGCCACAGAGATTCATTTCAAAGAATTATCATACCCAAAATGCCAATTATTATAGCTAGTAAAACAATAAAGGAGATTTTAAAAATGCCAATAGCATGTGCATTAAGAAATACCATAGGTTCTCCATAGGTTTTTGTTTAGGGATGAATATATTAATGTACATGAATAAGAAAAATAAAAACAAAGGAAGAAGAAATTAATGAATATATGAAGGGGGAAAAGCAGCACGAATGCTGTATTTGGAGATATAAGTCTACCCCCTAACAGGAGGCACCAACAGGAAACTCATGCTTTAACAACTTAAAATTTTGCCCTGATCATATTTTCTGCTCTTTTCCCCTAGAGCTAAGGGTACAAGGCACAACCTGAGTTGAGAGAACCAATTAAATATTTTTTAAAAACATGAAAGCAACAGGGATGGGAGGGGGGCGAATAAAATCAGGCTATTTAGATGTGAAGGGGTGGAGGGCATTTCTATAGGCTTCTCACACCACATGGTCTGTGACATTTGCCTTATCTTTTTTCAAAGCAAGACCTCTTAGTTCTGACTTGAACTTCATACTCAACCATTTAACCTAAGGCCCATTACTTTCAGTTTATTGTTGCTGCAAATTAAAATCTACAGGGAGCAGACATGCACTGTGGTTTTATTTGCCAATGTAAGTACAGTGTGACTCACATCCTCCCTTCAGGGGAATCTTAGCTAGGTAAAACTTTTCCAGAACTCAACTTTTCCTGGAATAACTTTGTCATTAAAGACATAGGCATTGAATCAAAAGCTAATTGAATCAAAACTGTGGATAATTTAATCTGGAATTTCAGACCCATTTACTTCATAAATAATTGACACCAACTGTCTTTCATGCAAGGATACCAACTGTTTCTAGGTCCCAATGCAATCATTTCTAATTATGATGGTATTATTTTAAATTTCCTCTATTTATATACCCAATGACATAAAGAAGATGTCAATGTAATACCAACCAAAACTTTTAGCTAATTGCCATGATCTGAACTGCATTTCAAAAAATAAAAGGCATCCTTTTTTAAAAGAAAAGTTTTAAAAACTTTTATTAGTGCTTTACAATGAATATTTTTCTAGATTTCTAATTTTACTGGAAAAATATCAGAAATAGTCATCTCATAAGAATAACCTTGAGGGACTTCATTCATTTTTGTTAACTATAGACCCAGCACATCCTGAACTCCAAGTGTTCTAGTTCTTCATCCTGTTTAAAAGAAGAAAGGGGGAAAAAGCCTACTTCCTTTTCTACCATTCTTTTGGGATCTATCAAACTGGAAAATTGTTCCATACTGATATTAATGAAGCTAGTGGTTAGTAAGGCACTGAAATACTCTTTCAGAGATAATACTTTAATTCACTAAATTGACTAGCAAATCCAGTGGTGGAAATGTTTCCAGAGACAATAATTTAAGAGGGATAGATTTGGTTATAGATTGGATCTAACAAAAACATTGCCTAGAGTTCTTTAATTTATATGATTGCCATAGAATAAAATACTATATAAAGATCAGTTCCTCAGATCTTACTTTGTAGGAAACTGTTATCTTACCGGTAAGCAAAGCTAATCAGCACTAGCAGAATGGACCCAATAATTACATAGAATTCAATAAAACATATCTATTGAGTATATTGCATACATAGGCACCCTGATCCCCATTGTAGAGGATCAAAACAATAACCACAACAAAAACAACTTAAAATCTAGTATAGGAAATAAGATAGATTCTTAAGTATCACCAATGATAAAGAGAAATATTGTCATAGAAGATAGACCATGGAATTGTGGAACTACATATGAGAGAGAATGCAGTCAGTTGAGGGGATCAGGAAAAACTTCTAAACGAAGTTTTTTTTTGTGAGAGAATTGAGGACTGAATAGGATTTTGTGGAGCATCTGAAATCGATCTGTTATTTCCATGATGGTCAATATAGATAAAAATTGTGGAAGACTGGAATGGATAAAGGAAATGACTTTATGATTTCAATGAAAAGCTATATGGTTTAGCTGATTCTATTTGGTCACTGGGGCTTTCATTGTTATTGAACTATTAAATTGTCAGTAAGTGATAGCAATTCAGGTAACTCCTGTTCACAGGCACACAGGCATGCAAACTAATTTCATCACATGGAAGTATGACTGATTTACCTACCTTCATTCTTATAATAAGCAAGTTTTGCATTTATTTATAAATTAATATTTTTGCTGATTAGCTTAGTCTATTTGTGTTGCTAAAACAGAATACCTGAGACTAGATAATTTGTAAGCAATAAATGTATTCCTTACAGTTCTGGAGACTGAGAAGTCCAGAATTAAAGCATCTGCTTCTTGCTAACGGAGCTTTTTGTTATGTCTCCCATGGTGGAAGTTGGAAGATTAAGATTATAAAAAAGAAGAAGAGAGAGAGATTTTGAATAATTCTCCTATAAATCAGTTCTAGCATCTTACTACTTCCCTTATTAATTAATTAATTAACTACATAAAATTTTTGGCATATGTCCATGTTACATTTGGATGAGGGTCATAATTGTATCCTATTTAAAATATTATTCTTTAACATAAACATGTTTATCAACATATAATTCTCAAGTATTTATTAATATATCTTTTCATTTTTCTCTTTCATTGAGCAATATAATACACCTAAAAGCTGTGTAGAACATATGGGAATTTGAGGGTGGAAATGAAAGGTGAGATTAAGATCCTGTGGTTCCATAATCTTTCCTCCCTAATATTCAAACCAACAATGATTACAACTAAAGCTTTGAATATGGAGACTGTTTTTAGTCTTTGGTTTTTAAATGAAAATGAAGTCTTTATTTGAAAAAAAAAACCTATATATCATATATATAATAGATAAATATTTTATATTTATCTTTTATATAGTACAAGTATTTAATACTTATAAATACCTTTATATATCAAATATAAAGGTAAACATATATGTGTGTGTATGTATATATATACATACACACACATATAAACATGTATTTATCTACCTATTCATTTATAATCATCCCATTAGGAATGAGTCTTTTATATGTCATTTGGAAACCTCTTCTGCATTTCAGAACCTTGAGCATTGATTTTCTAGTCTGCAGGAATAGCTCTTGCACCATGGCTTGGCCTCATGTAATCCATCTGTCAGAGCTTATGCACTGCTGTTCTGCCATTGATACCACATGAGATTGCAGAATCTTCTGGTCCAGTCTCTACTCAACACTTACATAGATCTTCCTTCAGAAGATTGTCTAGTAGCAGTCATACCCTCCCCACTACTCCCCAGACACTTCAAGTAGACTACTAGTGCACGACCTGAGTGCCCATGTAGTCAGTGACACTCCAAATTCTCTCCGACTGAGGTCTCTCTTCGAAGAGGCATGACATCCAAGCAGGTTCCTCTCTCTTTCTTGGTGGAGCTCATAATACCCATACTTCCTCTTACCCTAATACACAGGAATCAGTCTGCCCTTTTAAAAAAAAAAAGAGAGAGTTATAATACTTCTAAAGACCTGGATTCTGGAATATAAAGATATAAATATGTATTCACGTTTATCCCTATCAGTCATGTTCTGTTTAGTATTCAAAGTATAAAAATTCCCATGAGGATAAGGAGGATGGTAATACAAGAAATCATTGATACTGTAGAGTTCCCAGCCTTGGTCTCATAAGATGCATGTCCTTTTCCCTCTCAATTGCATCTACAAAGATCAATGAAATGTTAAATAAGAAATCTAGATACTCTTTTGGATGTGACAGACATCCATCTTTTTATTATTTTTAAGTGGGGTGAGAGCACAAAGCCCAGTCCCCAATATCTGTACCCATTCACTCTGCACACTAGTGCCAAGAGCAAAGGCTACACATTTGTAGACAGATTTCAAGAGGAAGGTCCTCTAAGTAGGGCCACTCTCCTATCTCACCACTGGGTCTCATTATTCTTCTTTAAGACCTACACAAATTGTGCCTTATAGGTTACTAGAAATTTCAAGAATTAAAGAAAACCAGAACAACACAGAGGATAACTCTTTTTTACTACATGCTCCAGAAAATTCTGAGTAAATGCCTACTCAGCAAGGAGAAAAAGGGAGAGAACAACATAGATTATGAATTACCTTAATTAAATTTGCATAAATTATTTGATTACATTTTTTTTTGTTTTTGATTTTTGCCATACTTCTAGTCTAGATATAGTTTATTCACCACGACCTTGCATCAGATCATGTTCTGGTTATGTAATTATAAAATAATTAAACTGACTGCATATAATTATATGAAAATTAAATGATTACATTTTAGAAATGGGCTGCTTAATCCTGTTCAGTTTCTAACCCATAATAAACTTGGCACTACTAGAGAAGGTTGGAAGAGAGACATAAAGCGAGCATTGCTTGGCTTTCTTCCACAAACATTCCTGCTGAGGAAGATTGGCCCTTTCAAATAACACCAAGTACTGAACTGGTATTTAATTTAAAAATCTTTAATCAACAAGGATCCCAACAACCACTTGAACTTCACTGCATGTCAGTTCTAACTAGCAATTATGAAATCACTGCTAATGCCATCAATAAAATAGGAGTCTTTGAATTGGGAGTCAGGGGAGGGTACTGAAACCAAAGAAATCAAAAGATCACTATCCTGTTTGAAAAGAAAATTCTGAAATAGTTTAGCTGAAATTAAGATCAGAGGTGTTGATTCCTTTTTAACTTGAACTGCTTTAGGCAGGAATGCCTCATTTGGTTACTCTAATAATGTGGTGAAAGTATATTCTAAAATCCTACATCCTGAAAAATTGCATTCATTTTTAAATCTCAGTGATGAAAAAATTAAGACCAAAGAATCTCTTTCATATCCGTTAAGGAGCCAAAAGCAAATTTATCAGAGAAGAAATCTCTAATTGATGGGTTGTATTGAGAAATTAGGTATTTGACTCTGTGACCCAGCCGATGTATGATATCTCAGCAGACAACATCTGAGTTCTGAAAGTTGTTTAATTTTATTCTTTTAAACAAAGCATTTTTGACTTGCCAACATGTTTTATATTTTGATTTGCTTTTATACCTATCAGCTTATTTACAAGATCAAGATAGAATGAAAGAATGCACAAGAGGAAAAAAGAAGTCTCTGGAAACTTGAGGCCTGTGAGGCAAACAGGGTAATAATTTACCTCTGTCACCAGCGGGGAAGCAGGCCATGATTGACACATGCAGATTTGGTAAGCCTGTCAGTGCCTGTGTAAAAGAGTTCAAACTAGGAAAGGTGAAAGTGCTTTGGAAACAGAGCAGCTGGTAAGAGAGGGGCAGGATAAAGACCTGTTCCTGTATTTCACAGTTAAAGATTAGCCTTTGAAAGGGCAAGCGAATTTGTGGGAAACACAAATATTTAAATTAGTAGTTTATGATTTGTCTATGATGTGTTAATTCTTTATTTCTTTCCATATGTGTAGAGGAAAGGTTGCACTTTGATTTTCAACACTGTTTATAGTGGACCAACTTCTAAGACTCTGGTTATTGTTCTCGTAGATGTAAATCTCCTTAATAAGTATTTACTGATGACAGCTTTGTTTTTTCACATGCATATTTGTAAAATTAAAGAATGATATATTTAAGTAAAAAGAGGGCAGCAGTGTTGTAATTTAAGATGTGCAATCATTTGGGGGTTTTCTGGATTGTTAACATTTTCCTAATCTCAACAAAATCAGTGTTTTATTTTAGTGTGACACACAGGAACAGGGTAGCACAGAAAAGTCCAAAATATAGAGCCTACGGCGGTAATTCCTATGGATATTGAAGTTTTCATTGATTTTGGCTTTTCGCAAAGCATAATAAACCTTAAAACTCTCAGAAGCTCCAACAGATCCTAGGATTGGATTGTCCTCATAGGAGGAAAAACAAATCTAGAATTAAACCTGAAGATTCCATACCAGACCCTTATGGCAGCCTGTTGGTTTTTGTGCTCTTTTAAGCAATCCCTAAATGACACAGAGCTTTTTAAACCATCTGTCAGTAGATGGCACTATATAAACACCTTTATTTTCAGTCCTTTTATCTTCCCAAGGAGTTGGGAAGGAGGCAAAATATTAGGTAAGGAAAATCCATGTAGTCTTTTTAAAAACTGTAATAGTTTATTAATTTAACTAAATCTTTAATTATAAACCTGAATTCCTTATAACTGATTTGTCAATACCTTATTCTTTTATCAACAAACACAGTTCCATTGATTGGAGAATGACTCAAAGGTAGCTTGGCAAGTTTGTTATCTGCCAGATAGGAAATTGAATAATAAGAAGGCAAGAAAATTGATAATATGGTAGAAGTACAGGAAAAAGAAATACATTTACAAGAAAATGTATAATCTTGAATTTTCTTTGGTTTCTATTAAAATTGCCGGAGCCTTGGAAGATTGTCAGTTTAATGTTCTATCAGTAGTAACATAATTTATTCTTTTGTCATGTCATGAGGCTTGGAGATGAAAAGGCCCATGCTAGCAGAAGGCACAAGAAGAGATTATATATGCAAATAACTCTGTAGTTCTCATACCAGGAGAGAGTTCGTCTGGTAATATTTCTTTTAAGTCACACAGAAATCTTTGGTGAGTCGCCAAAAAGCTAAATTGTCAGGTTAAAAAGAAACAGGGAGAAAGGAAAAGAATATTTGAAAGGAGCATGCAAAGCTATGATGAAAAGTCAGAAGATAGATGATAACTGCAGCATCTGTGATTTTTTTTTTTTTTTTAAGAGCTAAGAATGGAGGGGATGAGGGGGTGGGTAAAGAATGCAAAGCAGTTTGGAGAAGCAAGGTTAAGTGTACTCAAGCCTAAGGAATTGAAGACATCTGGTTATATCCAGACAAAATGTTGCCTGTGTGACTGGTGGCAGAGAGGGTAACCCAGGTCACCTGCCTTCCTGAGGTAGGTCACTGCCTCTTGACTCCCCTTCCTGGGAGCAGTGGGCTATGTTCCACAGAGCTGAGGTGCCATATGCTGTTTCCTCCACACACACACACACACACACCCCGCTCCCCCCAGGAAATGAGCAGAGACGAAAGAGAATTTTAAAGACATCGAAGAGCTTGGGCGGACTACCACCACACTCTGTAGCTGGCCATCCTACTGGTCTAGTAAGGTCAGGAAGGAATGGAAAAGGAAGGAGCTAGGAGACTTAGGTGTGGGGTGGGAGCTGGGGTGAAAGAGGGCTGATTTAAAGGAGCTTTCTTCTTCCAGCACAGTCATTTTATAAACCTTTCCCCTCTTTCTTTGTATTTTAGCTTACAAACATTGGCTCCTCTCTTAAAAGGTCACCCTGCTATTCAGACAGAATTTGTGACTCTCAGCAGCTGGGAGTACCTTGGAACCAAAGAGAACCTATTAAGAGAGAATTAAAAAAAAAAAAAAAAAAAAAAAAAAGCTAAGCTGAAAGAAGAAAGAAAGATAAACCTCCAAATTTCTTTTTTAATGACAAGAACACACAACATTTCTCTTTTGATTCATAACCTTAATAAATTCTGTTTATCATTTGCAATAATTCCAAGGTATTCTAAAGATAGCTTTATATTAGAAAATGGTTTCAGGTTAGTTTGAATTACTATAGGAAAGCAATGTCCTATTCTACCACTAAAAGTTAGGAAAATCTCTAGTGGAACAATTCTTTACTCTCAATAATGAAGAAAGAACCTAATAAGGATTGCTGAATTTGGGAGATTAGTGAATTGTGTTTATTCCCACAATAAAATGTTAGGCTACTACTTCAGGAAAGCCTTGGTTCATTTATTTTGACATAAGTATTTGAAATAATTTAGTTTCCTTGGTAAATGGTCTGTAGACTCTTCAAAGCGTTGTTAGCTAAAATATTATTAATGTGAATTCATTCAACACGTCTCATAATTTTGCTGAGAAATGAGGCGTGGATGCTGCATTTTATTGGTAGCAAGAGCTGGAGGAGGGGAGCTGAGAGAGAACACAGATGAACAGTGTGACTGAATTTATGAGGGCTCAGAGTGAGAGGCTAGGAGGTACTAGCAAGGATCTTGGTATCAATTGTCATTCAGTTTCAGCTTGAAAAAGAAATGGTGAATAGATATGTCAAGGATAGTTATCAAAGTGTCCACTAATACTTTCTTCACACTGTGAAGACTTAGGGGTAACAAAATATTGACATATTGACTTTAATTACAAAAAAGTATAGCCATGGCCCAACTAATTCCATTTGAGCACTTTTTTTGCAGAATCTTTAGGAACTATCTTGAGAGAGAAAATGTCAAAATGGGAGGAGGCAGGAATGGGTCATCCTATCCCACAAGTTTGCCTGTTCCACCCTATCTGGAGGTACCAGGTGTAGTCTTTGCTCTCTTCTTGCTTTTCCTCCTGAGCACCCTCTCTCCCATCCCTCTGGGATTCTCCTTTGACATTCCAGGAAGCCAGCGCTGGGCCCTGAAGACAATCCTCCCTGCCAGGCTAACACAATGACATACTCTTCTGAATCCCATTGCCCTTTAACTGAATTGCTTTCGGGTTGTTCTATAACTTATTTCATAATGATTTGTACATACAGCTTTATCCTTTATTGAAATAGAAGTTATTTGTAGGCAGTGACTTTGTCAGATATATTTACATCACTTAATCTCCAGACAGCTCTAGAAATAATGTTCCACATGAACTGGGGGCATATTGCAAGGGCTTGTCTAATCATTCAGTGTAATCTAGTTCCCACTTGCTAAATCCATTGATTTAACAAATGCTCCCAATGTCTTCATCCATCCAGTATTTCATTAAGTTCATGCTGGACATCAATTCTAACTTGATTATACTTCTACCAGCTAGGCCAGGCTGTATTAGGGGAGTCTACTGTGTCCCATAGCGAGGGCAACCAATTATTCCAGTTTGTGCAGAATTGAGGTGTTTCTAGGAAGAAAGATCTTCAGTGCTAAATGGAGATAGCACCAGGTAAACTGGGATGGTGGATTACCCTAACTTCTCTCTCAGGTGCCCTGAATGTATTTCTGTTAGAGCTTTCATAAACAGTGTAATCTTTGTTTTGTTTGTTTGTTTGTTTGTTTGTTGTCTAATCTAGCTCTAGACTGTGTTGTCTCTCTGTATTCCCCAGCATCTAGCACAGTGCCTGGTACTTTAAAGGTACCATATTAATGTTTGCTGAACACATAAATGATGGAGAAAGCTATGCATGAAGAAGTAGGGAATAACAGCTATTTTCCTTCATTTCCACACAAGGAGAAACTTATCCTTTCTGTGCCTCAATGTTATTATAGAGGGTTTTCATAAAATAGGGTCATCTGAAGGAACAGGGTTTCAATTGCAGCCCAGAGATTTGTGGAGAACTTTGGTACCCTCTCTATCACCAATCCCCCTTCTGTTTTGAGTCCTGGTTAAGAGAGAGACCAGGGGTTGGGGATAGGCTAGTTTCATTCCTTCTTCCACAAGAGTTCACCCTCATTCTTTTCAGAGGTGGAGGAAGGGCACCCACACTGTGGGACGGCACAGCCTGCTTTCACTCGAGGTGGCAGTGGCCCTGCCTTTGTACAGCCTCCATGCCCATCAAAAGTGCCCTAAATTAAAAATCATAAATAAATACATAAAATAATTGTAATAAAATACACATAACATCTTAACCATTTCTAAGTATACAGTTCAATGGCAGAATGACAGGTATTTTAACTTGCCAATTAAAATAACTTCTAGGTTAAACAATTGCATTCAGTTAAATACCTTGTCAGTTTAAGGGTCCCTATTGGGGATGTTTCTTCCCTCTTTGCTTTTCTACTCAGAATTTGTATAATGCAGGCACTTGGCTTTCCTAAATCATTTTCTATTGATCTTTGCCATCTGGTAGATAATCTGATGTGGTCTCTGGACTGGTGTCCCCTGAAGAGTACTGAAGAGTCCCTTGTGCCTCTCTGGATGCTTCCACCAGCATCCTCCCTCAAAGCTCAACCCCAAGAGTTTGCTTATCCAACTTCTATCTTCCTCTGGAAAGAGACTTTTCTTCTTCTTCTTTCTCTTTGCAGAGGACATCCTCTACACCATAGTCTTCTTTCCGCTGCTCACACTAAGCACAATGATTCTACATTAATACTGAGTTATCTTTTCCATGTTTTGAAAGAAATTCTGATCTGAGTCTGCCAGGTGTAAACTTGATAAAGAGCCTTATAGTAACTTAGAAACAAGAACTACTGAGAACCAGCCAAACATTGTCCTTATTACATGTCCAAATAAAACTAAATTTGAATCTTGAATCAATAACTGCAGGACATCTTTACTAGATCTTATCTAAATGCAATCTTTTTTTTTTTTTTTTTTAAAGAGAGAGAGAGAGAGAGAATTTTATTATTTATTTTTTAGTTATCGGCGGACACAACATCTTTGTTTGTATGTGGTGCGGAGGATCGAACCCGGGCCGCATGCATGCCAGGCGAGCGCGCTACCGCTTGAGCCACATCCCCAGCCCCTAAATGCAATCTTAATAGAAAAAAAGTAGAAATCTAATTGTTTCAGAAAACAAAAGAAAATAATTCACTTATCTAAATATTTAATGAGTTTCTTTCTATGTAACTTGCCCACCATGTTTCTTGCTGACTATATATCTAAGAATTGGATATAAAAAATAAGGGGAAAACCAGAATTGAGTAATGACTCAACACACACACACACACACACACACACACGATTTTAATCAGAGAAACAATGGAAGCCTATAATTAAGTCTATAGGTTTTTTATTCAGTACCATAGATTACCTGTTTATTTCTATAAGCACAACTTTTGCAAGATAAAAGAAACAACTTGTTAGTCTCTAGAGTAATTCCAAATATTCAATTATATTTAGAGTTTTTCGCTTTAAATTATCGGTGGAAGGTTTTTCTGACAATGAAATTATTGTTCCAAGGTTTTAAAATTTATTAGCCCTTATATTTGGTAACTACTTAATGATCTATACCATATTAAGTATATTAAGAATGAAAGCTTTCTTGAAGTTAATATTCACTTTTGACATTTTGTATTTCCTGGGATGAAATAATATGAAATAAAGTTAGCTATCAATTTAATTAAAATTGCAATATGACTGAATTTTTATATAAAGATTAGTTGGATGTTGATAAATCAACCATATCTGTTAAATTTTCATTAATATCAAGGCAAGAAAATTTTTCATAAGCAGCATTTGTACTTCTGGTTTTCTAGATGTCCTTTATTGTGGAAATAAAGGAGATTCAAACTTGTTGGAAAACATGAATTCCCACAGAAAGAATTAATCTGGAAAGGACTGAAAACAGAAAAACATCACTACCCAGTGTTGGAGTCTGTAGACAGGTCAGGATGCCCTGGTTATTTTGCTGCAGCCGGACTGTGGCACCCCAGCAACACCAAACTACATGGGGTGGGACAACCTAACTAGCCTTTGCTTAAGTTTGTGTAATTTTTCTGGTTACTTTGATTTATTCTGCTGCTCATATGGTTAATTCACTTATTTTAAAATCTATTTTATTTTTATTTATTTACTTTATTCTATCCTTATTCAAATAGCAATATCAGTCAGGTAAGAAATTGGACAGAGGGAGTCCTTGCCCTGACTTGAGAGAGACATGCACTGCTGGGCCTTTACTCTTCTTGCTCCCCTGGTTTCCTCCCTGCTGTGCATGGGCAGGACAGGCCCCAAAGCCATTCTACTACTTGAATGATTTCTTCCAACACTGCTAGGAGTACTGGCACGTCATGTTACCCAGAGAACTTTCCAAACAAGTACCCGAAACTCATCTAATGTCTGAAGAGGAATTGAGGAATCTTGGTGTTCAACAGAGTTAGTGTCTAGGCTGGGTTCATTACACAATTCATGAGCCGAAACCTCATATTCTTCTCTTTAGACAACCTCTCTCAAAAGAGCAACAAAAATGAAGTATATCTGGAATCATCAATTAAGTCTTTTGCAAATTTAATGTATGTGTGTACATAAGGTAGTATTCAGTGGATACTTAAAAAATATACTAGTCATTCATCCAAACACCTCTGTTTAAGCTATATTCTACACAGCAACAGAGCTCAAATTAAATGCAACTGCAATTGGGTTATATAGTAAGGTGTTTAAGATAAAATTTATTCTAGCCAATTTTTCTTTAATATAAGTGCCTATTTGGCATTACATGTTACATATGTTAATAAAGTTTGTATGCTGCATTAAAGAAAGAGAGGAATGGATGAATGAATGAATGAATGAATGAATGAATGAATAAATAAATAAATAAATAGGGCAAAGAAGTTTTCTCAGAACCAGGGAGGTTTTTTAATGGTAGCTTCCTGACAATTTCAAATAAACCTTACCTAAGAACTTTACTTTTCTTATACCCATTCACATTCTCCTCCTGACCTCAGTCACCACAGAAAAGCGGGGCAAAGGCATCTTTTTCAAATCTCTTTTAAGCTCATGGATCAATACACACTGAACACCAACTTTGAGAACTACAGAAACCTTTACCTTCTTTTATAGCTTTCCAAATATTGATTTTTTTCTTCATTTCCTATGTTCAGGGAAAGTGTGAGATGAGTAGAAGGCAGCAAATAAGTGGTCTTCTGGTGTTAAGATAAAATGAAAAATAAACTTCCAGTGTTGGAATATGAATAGAAAACACACAGTATACATGAACAGTATTGACCTAGAGGCTCTGATCTGAAGATCCTTTGGAAACAATAATTGTATTGGATGCCACTGAGTAAAACTGTAAGAGAATATTTTGGCAATGATAGCATCTAAAAATTATTGAGTATTTTCTATATATCAGGCACTTTCCAACAAGTTTCATTTAATCTTCACAATCCCATTTTGAGGGTGGTACTATCATTACTCCCATTTTACAAGTAAGAAAATTTAAACACACATCTGTGCTTAATTGCTAAAAATCACACAGCTAATAAAAGGAAAAGTACTTACATTCCATGAAATAATAATCAGTCCTTTAATCCATATATGTAGGTGTAGCATACATATACACCTATGCTTTTATGCACATATATCTGAAAGGATGCCTGTGAATAATAAAACTAAATCTGATCAAGGAAATATTTTGTTGGGAAAATGGACAGAAAGGAGGGAATTTTGCCCTCTATAAATCTCTGAGTGGTTTTTCAGTTAACACAGTGAAGCAAAATGGTATTGTATGCCCAAAAGGAAACACATAAATATTTGGGGATTCAAGGAAGACTGCAAAGATCAGAAGCTTTGCAGGAGAGCTAAAAATGGAGTTTGCATGTTGGTCCGTTTATTTGTGCTTCGTCAATATTCAACTCTGACTGAATTTTTCTATGATCTTTCTTCATTGACATCAGGTTATTATTGGAGCTGAAATTGTCCTTTCCATTTGTACATGTCTTAATACAGCTTCCCAAAATGAGACTGTGTGGAAGGGACAAATTGTAAGGGAGCGTTGGAAGAATGAGAAATGTAGTATGGCCATTGGAAGATGCAGTTGGAGTAACAAAGACATTACTCTGCCCAAGATAAGAACAGTATCATAGAGAAAAACAAGATTGTGATCTCCAGTAAAGTGCCTAAGATCCTTTTCCTTTAGTAACAGCAGAGAGAGTTCTTGTGACTCTCTGGATTCCACAGGTAACTATTTCTCTTGTTCAATAACTTCTGGGAAGGTGAATAAGTGAATAGATAACAACCAGAGAAATGGAGCAAAGGCTTTTAGAGGTGAAAAAAGATGATTAGGCCAAGAGCAAAGAGAACATTTCTGGTCACTTTCAAAATCCTTATATGTGGGAGAGTTCCAGAAAGTCCTAAAAAATTGAACATAAAATAATGGCAAACTGAGACCTGCCACAATTCTCAGGAAGACAATGTGTCAGAGACTGATTGAAGGAAAGGGCTCTATAGATAGGTTGCCCAAAGATCTCTAGGATCTCTATGGAGAAAAAATCTGCATTTGGTAGATTATGCTATATAGAGTTTTCTGTTAATTAAACTTTTTAATATAATTCTGTGGCATGATTTCTTGTACTGAATTAAAATATTTCATTGTTCTGGGGAAAAGAAAGAACAGGAAGGGAATGAGGACACTGGGTATTATTACACAAAACTAGTTATTCACAAAGAATTTATAAAAGATTGATTACAAGGAGGACTAACCCTACAATGATAGTGATTTTTCCTATTCTTTACTAAATTGTGTTTCTAGCTATAGAATCAATGTGGTATTTTAGTCCAGGTTCTGATAGTCTTAAAACTTCTTGCTAAATGAAGAATAATCATTAGTTTCTTTACTGGTATTTTTAACCTAATAAAAAGTCATATCATTCAATGACTAACAGATATTTTTCCAGTAAACACTTTTTTTCTTTTATTCCTTTGAAAGAATAGCAGAGTTGTATAACATTACAGGTAATAATAAGTAATGTACATGCATATATATATGAAGACTACTTTGCAGTTATGAACATGAATTGTGCTCCATAAGGTCACATTGTGTCTGTTGATCAAAGCTGGGAATGATTGCACATAAAAATATTGTATAACTTAGATCTTTTAAAAAATATACTATATGGGTGGGTAGGGATAATATAGCTCAGTGGTACAGCATTTGCCTAGAATGCACAGAGGCCTGGATTCAATCCCTAATACTGGGAGTAGGGGAAAACTCCCATATAACACTAGTGTCCCATAAAGAATTCTTACAGGAAAATACAAGAGTAATGTTGTTCCCCAAATATTCAGGGTAATATAATTCATGGATGGATATTATTTTCTTGGTTTTAAAGATTTTCCTCATGTATTTTCTCTTAATAATAAAAGAATATTTGAAAACTTTGCATTCATCATCTCATTTAATCCTCACAAGGATCACATTTTTTTTAGACAGGAAAAATTCAAATCAGTAATTTCCCCCGGCTCCTCAAATACTAGAAGGAGAGCTTTTACTGTGAATTTTAAACACTTCCTTTCCCTTGAAACTGAGCTGACCTTAGTGATTAACTTGTAACTAATAGAAAAGGTCATACAGTTTCCACCTGGCTCTTTTATGATGACTTTTGAAGTAAAATCCAATGGCTATGTAAGAAATCTCATCATCCTGAGGCCTTTGTGCTACAGAGGCCACATGTAGGAACTCTGGCCAATAGCCCCGCATCAATTGTCAATCATGCAAGGGAACCAATTAAATGTCCAGACAACAGAGCCTGCAGATGCTTACAATCTCATGTGTGACTAACCACATGAGAGACTTTAAGTGAGTACTATCTTGTTGTTCTATACTTAGGTGTTGGATGCTTCAATACACAGTAATAACAACCAGAGCAGCCAGCAGTAGAACCTGGGTCTTTTTGGTCTCTAAAGCTCACCTCAAGTTGTACATTTTACTGCTTCCTTACATCTTTGATGCTGTTACTACTTTTCTATACTAAAATCTAGTATGAGGCACAATTAAGTGCACAATTATACAGTTAGCTATGTAAGTTTGGTATGTCCATAGTTCTTTGAGTTCTGCAAAAATTTGCCTAAATTCTCTTTTATTAACAATCCAGACAATCACTATTTTAAAAATAATAGTCAAGTTCTCACTTACCCAGCCAACATTTATTGAGTACCTACTATATGTTAGGTAGAATAAAAACTCCCAAGAACACAAAAATGACTTAATCACTTTGTTCAGGAGGGAGAGATGGAAGAAAATGGGGGGAAATGCACATATAAAAATATATGCGTATATAAACAGATAACAAAGCAAAAAGAGTTCTCTAACAGAAGAAAACACAAAAGAGATGCTGGCTGAACAGAGTTTAAAAGTTTGGTTTCCCGGGTAGATAGAGAGAGGAGAGGACAGAATGGAGAAGGGAAAGGATGCCTTAGGCTAGTTCTTTGTACAAGACCCCTGAGAATGATAATTCAGAAGAAGGAAAGTGGAGAGAAGAATCCAGAGGGTAAAAACTAAGATCATCCCCCCTGTAGGCACCCAAATATTAATCAGTCAGGAGACTTGCTAAATTGAAAATTGCCTGTTTTCAGTCTATCAGAGTTTGTCTTCACATAAAGATGTTTTCTCTCTTTTTCCCCTATAAGATAATGATAATCATTCTTATTCTTAAAATAATTTTTGTTTTTAGAACCATTAGTGAGATGTCTATATAGATCCATGCTTTCCTTGTTTAAAAAATAAAAAAGCTTTAGGGAAGGAAGTTACCATTATTACAGTAGTATTGGTTTACAGAATAGGGAAAACATCTCTTTCTTTTTTCAAGTGGCACAGTCTTCTCAAGAGAGCTATTTTCAACATATTGTATTTCTTGCTCAATGAGGTAGCAAGCAACATTTTTTCATATGCTTGTCTCTTGCTCATATGCTTAGTTTAGCCACCCACAATTGGAGACTGCCCTGTTTGTTCATTTGGTTGTGAATTTATTTTCTTTTACTTTTTTTTTTTTTTTTTCACATCTGTTCGGCCTCCTTTGGTTTGGAAATAATTAGAGCTGTCAATCACATGGCCTCATCAGTCCTGTTAGAGGTGAGCCTGTGACTCATGGTAATCCAACAAGAGTATTGCACTTACCCTCAAATGGTATTTAGTCCAAGGATGGACATGTTATCCAAATGGAGCCAGAGTGTTTTTCAAGGATTGATATGAATGATGGGGAATAAATGGTTATTTTATTCATCAGAGACCCTGAACTACCAGGACTAAGTGCTATCAGAAATCATCTTCTCCATCATCAGACAGCCAGCCTACAAAATAAAACAAACATCAAAAGAAAACAGCAGAATTAACAGATGAAGTTAATAGGGAATGATTCCTGGAATCTTCATTTAAGGGCATTGTTCTATTCTGGAATCTAACAACCTTTGGACTTTTAAATTAAATAAACTAATAATTTCCCCCTTTTTTTTCCTTTTGACTTAAGCTAGTTTGAACTGAGTTTCTGTCACTTCCAGCCAAGATTCCTGTTTAATTAATTCACTCTTGTATTTGAATTAATAATTCTGGAAACATCCTTCATGATTCTTATGATCTAGCATCTTACTACCCTCCTTACAAACCCCTTGACATTCATTCAGCATGTGTGATTGTTAGGAACAAATGCTTTGAAGACAGACAGGATTGGGTTCTAATATGAGCTCTGCCAGTTGCAAGTTGTGTCATTTTTTAACTAATCCATGACTTCTTCATGTTTTCTCTATAAAATGGGGAACATTATAGTGGGCATTTTTTCAGATTTATTTTGAAGTGATTCATGTAAAGCAATAAGCTCGATCCTAAATGAAGTTTAGAGTCTAGTAAATGATTGTTTAGTCATTTTATCATTTTTTTCTATAGGCTATCCTGGACACCAAAAATATGAAGGAAAGACTTGAGCAACAGGTATATCCAAGGATACTTTTTATTCCTCAAGTCATATCAGAATTAACTTTACAGAGGATAGGATTCTTCCCTTAGAAATTTTACAAAACTCTTTCTTTGACACCTCAGTATACCCCAAGCACATTCAGGTCACAGCTACGTCCCCTGTTACAATTACTCCTAGGAATTGAAGTGATCACAACCCACATGGGGAATTGGATTAAATAGAAGATTCTTCCAGGTCTGGTTTTGATCCTCAACACCACATAAAAATAAATAAATAAAGATATTGTGTTCATTTACAACTAAAATATATTTTTTTTAAAAAGAAGATTCTTCCATAAATTCTTCCATAATTCCCTGGGCAATTGCAGACCCAGTCACCTGAACAAGCCAAAGGCAACAGGTCAAACTCACTGAAATTACTTAAGTATTTATATTGTAGCACCCATTTGCTAAAAAAGAAGAAATTCCCTTAAATTAGTAGGGAGCTGTAAGGAAGAATAAACTCTGAAACTTTTCTATAGCTTTTGGGAATCATAGCAGATGAGGCTATGATTCTGAATGTTTGTGTCCCCTAGCAAATTAATATGTTGAAATCCTAATCCTCATGGTGATAGTAGAGGATGAAGCCTTCATATTTTGGATTAATGCCTTTATCCTCCAAGGAGAGGTAGCTAGCTCACTATACTATTTAAGGACACAACAAGAAGGTGCTATCTATGAATTAGGAAATGAGACCTCACCAGACACTGAAACCATGATCTTGAACTTTCCAAAATTCCTAAAAAAAAAAAAAAAAAAAAAAATCAGAGATGTTGGGTGAGTGGAGATAGGACTTTCTTGATTTTTAGGGACACTTTTAAAAGCAAAAAAAAAAAAAAAAAGCAAAAACTGTCCCAGATGGCTGAAGAGCTTAAGCAACTATGTTGCACTTGCACAATACTATTTAATTAATACAGAAATTTATTTCACTTTCACTTTTAACTCACAAAGGCATAAATGGGACCATGTGAAGCTGTGTTAATTAAATAGAACAAGCAAGAAAGCAAGAACAATAACACTAAGATTAAGTATAAAAATGGGACTCTGAGTTTGGAATTGTTTAAACAAAATTTGAAAGTAGCAAGACAGTGCATGCATATTTACACTGACAAATGAGGAATTGTCTATGACTATTGAGAACGGTACCTGGCACAGATTGGTATAATACCTAATCGCTGTATGTATGCATGGTGTTTTACTGTTGTATAAAAACTTCTATTAATAGGTGACTTCTTAATAGATAGACCATAGAATTACAGTAGGATAGATAGATAGATATGATTAAAGAAAAATTCTGAGATATTGCTCTGGTTTGAATCTGGTATGTCACCCTAAGGCTCATGAAAGGCTTTGTCTTCAATGTAACAATGTTGAGAGTGAAACTCTTGGTAGTGATTGGATCATGAAAGCTCTGACCACATCAATAGATTAATCCATTAATGTGTACATAGCCAAGATGTTCTGCCTTGCTTCAGGCCCAAAGTTATGGAATGGGCCAACCGTAGTCTAAAACCATGTGTCAAAATAAATCTTTCCTCTTCTAAGTGGTTTTCTCAGATATCTTGTCACAGCAATGAAAATCTGACTAACATGGAAATCCTAAATTTAATCGCAAAGGATAGAAGGTAGAGGGGGAAGAGGTTAAAAAAGTATAGATTTATGCTAAAACCTTGACTTAAATCACATCATGGTTGACTATGAGGTCATAATAACTTTCTGGACTTTTAATTCCAACCAATCCAGAAGGAATAATTACTTCTCCTTATGGGATACCCCTAATCTTAAATCTTTCCCCTACCTTTCTACACGCCATCATGCCCCTCTTATACATAGTAGTGTTAGGCAGTTTTCTATCACTATAATGAAATACCTGACACAATTAATTTATTAGAGTAAAGATTTATTTATCTTACAGTTCTGAAGGTTCTAGTCCAAGATCAGGCAGACTTTTTGGTTTGGGGCCTATGGTGGGATTGCTGGGTGGCAATGGTGGGGAGCCTGTGGTAAGCAAACTGCTCACCTCATAAGCCAGGAAGCAAGAGACAAAGAGGAAAATTCATGGTTCCACAATCTCCTTCAAACTCATGCTCCTGATTACCTAAGGAACCCCACAAGTCCCCTTATCCTCAAGGTTATACTACCGTCAAACCAAGTCTTTAACAATGGACCTTCAGGGGACATTCAAAATCCAAATTATGCCAGGTATGATGGTGCACAACTGTAATGCCAGCTACTCATGCAGCTGAGGCAGAAAGATCACAAGTTCAAAGACAACGTAGTCCTGTCTCAAAATATTTTACAAAAATGACTAAGCATGTAGCTCTCAGTGCTTATCTAGCATGTGTAAGGCCTTGGGTTCAATCCTTAGTGTCACACCAAAAATGTCAAAAGTATAGTAATATCCAACATAGGTGCAATGTAAATATCGCTTTCCTTCCTCAATGTTTTAGAAATATTATTAGTTCTAGGTCTGGTGGACATTTTCCAACTGCTACATAACTGTTGCTGGCCGTTTTAGGAACTTTTCCCAGGATCTGGTCTTTTTTTTTTTTTTTTTTTTTTAACATAACATCTGTAATGACTCTATAAAACCTTTTATTTCAGGAGATCTCAAGGTCTTAAAGAGATAGATAGATGCATACATACATACTTACATATGTATATGTACATACACATATGGAGGAGTAGATACATAATTAGAAGAGTGGGTAGATAGACCTAAAGTAAAACATTAAATAAACAATAGTTACTATTATGTTGTTGCTTTTATTACCTTAGATTTCACTGTCTGAAGAGTGATTCATCTTTTATTCCCCCTTTTTTATTTTCTTGTGCTCAAATTATATCTTCCAATTCTCCTAAGTGTCATGCAGCTACCTATTCCAAAAAATTCAAGTCTAACTCAAGAACACAATGTAAGTTCATTTCCATCTTAATCCATTTCTCTAAATATTTTTATTTTCTCCTTGGGGGAAATATTTCTACTGCATAAAATGTACTAATCTTTTTCATTATAATCAAATGTGGAAGGTCAATAATCCAAAAGAAGTTTACTCATCTTTCAATAAGTATTTAGCAAGCACTTTGTAAGTATCAAGAAACTCTTCTCAGTATTGGTGCTTGATATGGTTTGGATATGGGGTGTCCTCTCAAAAGCTCATGTGTTAGACAATGCAGATATGCATAGGTAAAATAATTAGATTATGAGAGCTATGACCTCATCAGTGGGTTAATCCTTTTGATGCATTAGGAATTTGAATGGATTACTGGGTGGTAACTGTGCAGATGGGTATGTCTGGAGAAAGTAGGTCACTAGAGGTAAGCACTTGGAGGTTATATTTTATTCTTGGATTCTCTTTTGTCTCCTTTCCCTCCCTTCCCTTTCATCCCTCCTTTCCTCTCCTCTACTCTCTTCTCTTCTCCTCTTTTCTCTCTCTCTCTGTCCTTTCTCTTTGTTACCTGAATGCCATGAGATGAGCAGCTTTCCTCCACCATGCCCTTGCACCATGATGGTCTGCCTCATCGTAAGCCCAGACTGATGAAACTAATTGATCATGGACTGAAACTCAAACTATGAACCAAAATAAACTTTTCCTTCTCTGAGATGTTCTCGTCAGATATTTTGTTCACATCAATGAAAAGCGGCCTAATAGTGCTAGAGCAGTGAACAGTGTGGACAGAACTCCATGCCTTCCTGAAGCTTATATTCTCATGATGTGGATACAGTTTGTTGACAAAGTAAACATAAGTACTATGACGAAACATTGAGAAAAGGATGTACAGACAGGGAAGGCCTCTGGGAAAAGTTGTTTATTTGTTTAGTAAGCAATCGAGAAGAGATATGAAATCTTGTGTTCACCTTTTCCTCTTTACTTCTGGTCTCCTCTTCACTAGGACAATGGTTGACTGGGAGGTCGGGCACGCCAGGAACATCTTACCACGATTGTAGAAAAACTGATCCAAAACCAGAAGCATTGCTGTTGCTCATCCTTTTAGGTTGCAGTTCCTTCCTAGGTAGTACTGTCCTGTGCCTTGGTGCACCTGCATGTCCATGATTCTTTAAAGATGCTTCTGAGCCAGACCAGCTTCTACACCTGAGCAACTCATTCTTGAAGAGGTGTGGAGATTTAAACTTATCCAAACACCTCAGGCAATTCAATGTCATTCATATGGTTGTTTGATTCCCTAAGGTTTAATCATAAATTTGTCAGTGGTTAAAACACTGAATAGTGAGATTGAGATTTTTTTCCCTTCTATTACTATATTTTATGTATGATTGAGCTAAAAAGTCAACAATGTCAGAGAAGCTACAGAGACAGTCATTATTGGAGTAAAAATAAAATCATGGTATAGAGTCATGTTGTAAAGAGTGTTTTCCCCTGAATTCTAACAAAGGATCTAATGTAAATGCTTCACAATAACAGAAAATCCCAAAACAGAATAAATAAAATTTAAGCAAAATCCCAAGTGTGAAAAGAATATATTTCAATTCACCAAAGGGTTTATTCTGCTCTTAAAAAAATCTTCAAAAATCTTAAATGGTCATAATTACTCCAGTTTTCTCTCTGCCTCTACAGGAAGGCTATTTCTTCATTCATAAAACATAACACAACCTGATTGTCTGTTCTGAACATCACAGAAAACAAAAGCTCGAGATTCAATGTATCAGTGGTTGCCACAACTGCAGGGCATTTTTGCACAAATAGTTCTCATAGCTGGAGTTGATCTTAATCTGCCCACACAAGAAACCTGGTGTAGCAAATGTTAACAAAAGAAAAGCATTTTCCAGGAGTTCCCTGTCCACTTAGATTGGTCCCCGTCTCCTTCTGTTTCTTTCTAATCCAACACTAGGATTAGAGGAATTATCTAATTCTAAGGAGGAATTATCACTATTTCAGTATCATCATCTTCTCCCTTCTTCTAAGGCTTATTTTCAGATTTGCAGTGTTTTCGAACTTTAGAGGAAATGGGGATCAACAAGGAACTCAGACATATGTACCCCTTTTTTTAAAAAAAAATGACAAATAGTAATTATGTACATTTGGGGGAGACAATGTGATATTTGGATACATAAATACATTGAGTAATGATTAATTCAGTTTAATTAACATATAACTCACCTAAATAATTATTTCTTTGTGGTAATAATATTTAAAATTTGTTACTGTGGCTATTGTGAAATACACAATACATATTTATTAACTACTGTCACTCTACTGTGCAACAGAACACCAGAATATTCCCCCAACTGAAATGTGGCACCCTTTGACTAACATCTTCCCTTCCCCTGTCCAACCTTCCCCCCAACCTCTGGTAAACAGCTTTTAATTTTTTACTTCTAGGAGTCCAAAATTTTTAATTCCACATACAAATGAGATCATGCAGTATTCATCTCTCTATGCATGGCTTATTTCACTTGGTGTAATATTCCTTAGGTTCTTCCACATTGTTGCTTTTGAAGACTGAGTAGAAATCCAGGGTGTGTGTGTGTGTGTGTGTGTGTGTGTGTGTGTGTGTGAATTTTTTTATCCATTAATCTATTGGTGAACACTTAGCTTCTACACCTTGGCTATTGTGAGTAATGCTGCAATAAACATGAGAATGCAGATGTGACTTTGACATATTGATTTCAATTCCTTTGAATATGTATCCAAAAGTGGAATTGTTAGATTATATGGTAATTGCATTTTTAGTTTTTTGAGGAACATCCATAATATTTTCCAGAATAACTATACTAATTTGCAATACCACAAGCAATGTACAAGTGTTCTCTTTTTTCCATCCTGGCTAACACTCATTTTTTTATAATAGCCAATCAAAACTATACCTTTTGATATCTGGAATTTCTCTGATGATTAGAGATGTTAAACATTTTTTCATGTATCTGTTGGCCATTTGCTTGTATTCTTTTGAGAAAAGTCATTGGACATACATATTCTTGAATCCTTCCTCCCATTCTAACCATTTTGATTTAGTAGGCATGGGAAGAGCCCTAGAATATGCATTATAAATACGCATTCCAGGTGATTCTTTTGTAAGGAAGTGGAGGGCCACAATTTGAAAAGCGGTGTCAGTGGTGACAAAACAATTTCTCAAAAGAAGATTTACATAAAATTTTAGATTTCATATATTCAGTGTTGAATAAAGATTAAGCTAGAGAACTGTAGAAATGTAGCATTTGGAATGTTCAGGCTGGGAAGGAAGATCATTCTTGTTTAATGCCTTCATTTTACAGGTGAGGAAATATATGCTCTGAGAAGTGCCCAAGGCTTATATAACAAGTTTTTGGCAGAAAGAGGGATGGAAATAAGGAGGTCTTAACTCCCTGTTCAGCCACTATTGTTTTACATTTTAAAATGAAATTAAATTGAAGGATTAATTAGAAAAGTTCTCATAGATTTTAACCTTTTGTAGATTTCTAGGACTTCTAATTGTCTCTCAAGGTATAGCTGAAGTCTATTTAAACATTTTGGAAGGTGACAAAGGAGTTGATTTTCACAGAGGTAGGAAAATAGCATGAGAAAAACAGACCTGATAGAGGGCAAATTTTTCTCTGCAGAGAGTCTAAACGATGATTTTATGTTTTAAATACCTGTAACTACACCTCTCAGTGTAACCAACACCAGTTTCCTTTTGACTTTTCTGTGTAAATTCTGTTTCTTTTTCCTGCACAGCAAAGATGAATTATGACTTGTTGATGCATACATGATAAATAAGGTGCATGTATCATGAGTACTAACACCCAGATATAATTTCAAAGAACCCAGTATTAAGTACCTACAATGCCAACATGGAAAAACAATCCTTTGACAAACTCTTCTCTATTTTTTGACAAACTCTTCTGCATTTTTATAGGATAAAAAAAAGTCTATTTCAAAGTTGTGCTGCTGGCAGTTTTGCAAGAAATTTATAGATTTTAAACATGGCCATTTATTTGCATGTAGAAAAATACAAACAGGAGTGACATATAGAATTATCACACAAATTGTACTGGCCTGGTTGCTTAGAATATCCACTATCCCAGATGTTCTCTTTTTTCAAATGGGAACATCAAAAAATAAATTGCACATTTAGAACTTGAAATCTGACATTCTTAAAAAAAGAAAAATGTTTTCACTACTCCCAAAAGAATTGAACATATTAGAGTAGAAAGAGCACTGGAGTTGAAACCAGGTAACAGAAGGTCTGGGTTGGAGGCTCTGAACAAGTTTTAACTTCTACTTGCTTAAGTGTAAATTAGAATTATATCCCAACATACCTGACACATTGTTAAAAGTCTTCTATGACCTGATAATTATAAAATGATTAAATTAATTACATATTATCTGATAATGGTTGTGTTTATTTATAGTGAAAATAGTATTAAAACTATTGGGTCACAATATTTACATTTAAATATTACCTTTAAATATTAACTTTTCTGGTGAAAGAGCAACATAGCCTTTGGTAAGCATTACATTTCAGAAAGCATTTCAGTATTGTTCTTTAGTTTGTGTACCCCAGGGTCTCAAAATTAGCTTGTAGGCACTGACTTGCTCCAACCCCCAAATCTCCATTCTAGGCAGGAATTAAGCCAAGTGTAAGGAGGAGAGAGACATGCTGCAGAGAAGGGGAACATGCCTAGAGATAAATGATGATTATATTCTCCCTGGTAGTTCAATTCCCTATAAACAAGCCCAAACTTAAGATTGCCTCTAAGAGGACCACCTACTGCAAGCGATTTGCCTGTTTAACTTGTCAAATTTAATTCACTGAATGAGACAAATGAACAGCAGTGGTTTGAGTGCCACTTAGTCAAAATTACAGAGTTTGGGGCTGGAAGAGATCCATTTTTAGGAAGTTTCCAATGTGATTCTGTTATCCAACCAGATTTGGGAGCCAAAGCTATAGATCTTCTAATGCAGTAGTTCTCATTCTCTGGTACACATTAGAATCAAGGGGTATATATTTATTTATTTTTTACATTACTCAGGCTGTAATCCTAGATATTTTATTGAATTGGGCCTCAATTTTTTTTTTTTTTTAGTTCTAATGTGCAGCTACAGAAAAGGACTGAACTTATTTAATTCCTTATTCTGGGAAGATAGGGAGCTTTTCTTGAAAGCAATAAATAATTAAATTTCCATAAGCATGTACAAATATGAATGCTCAATTCAACCCAGAAAATCTTTATTGAGCACCTACCTATGGTGCAAATCCCTATTCAAACGGCCTTATCTACTCAATAGAAAGCATGAAAGCAATTCAAAATTACACAAGGCAGACTAAGGTAAATGTCACAGAGCAGGTAAAGCAAAGCGTTTTGGTATTTCAGAGGTCTGACAGAGAACTTGAAGACTTGATCAAAAATATGGCAGATGATCCCTTATAATCAAAGGATGTTGACTTCTGAAAGCTAGTGAGTTCTGAACCTGTAGAATTGAAGATGGTATCATACGATTTTGCAATTCCAGTTTTTGCTTCAAAACTTACCCTGTGTACCAAAGAATCATAAAGACCACTCATCATGGGCAGTAGAACTTAAAAGTGTCTGGAAAGGAATATTGCAATAAATAATAGTAACTCTTGATTTCTTTTCAATTCAGCATTTAAGATTCACAATTGCACTATTTCTAGTCATGAAAAATTGCTTTAGAATGACTTTTAATGATAGCTATGAAATATATGGTCTTTCCTAGATATCTTTTCAAATACTTTTTTTCCTTAACTTTCACAATATATTTCCTGTCACTGTTTCTACAGTTTCAGGAATACCTATCTAGGGTCTCATGTCTGTTGTCTAAATTATCTCAAAGTCTCCTTTCTGGTTTTCGTTCCTCTAATCTCTTACCTCACTCAGCACAGGCTACATATTTTTGTAAGAGTAGTGATTCTATAACACTACTATAAAATCTTTTAAGTATGAAATAAACTACATGTTGCTATAGTAAATATGACTTTATAGTGTCTATTTATATTTTTTCTTTTCAAAGTTTAATTACTACTTGTTTATCAAAGTAATACATGTCAATAGTTAAGAATCAAAAAACATCCCAAGGCATACAGCTCTCCTCTGCCTCATCCCTCCACATTCCTAATTTCTGCTCCTCAGAGGAAATAACTTTCAACTATTTTGGATGTGTCTACTGGCTTTATGCGAAATGATATGCTTACACCACTACTTCTAGATTTCTTAATATAGGACATGGCCTATTGATTTTCTTCTTTAAAGGCTGGAGGTTTAGCTTAATTATATACCCCCTGCTCCTTTCTGCATTAACTGTTTTGGATACTGGTGTATGCCATTGAGCAAGAGAATGTTCCCACATTAATAAACTTATTATATTCTTGTTTGAAAAGGTAAGAAATAAACAAGTAACCAAATAATTGAATAAATGGTTCCAGAAAGTAACCCATAACATGAAAAATTAAAAACTCAAAAAAGTAAAATTGGCGAAAGACGTATATTCCCTCCCTCTTTAAAACCAATATGAATGTTTGATGATTGGTATGACTAGAAAATTACTTTACACTGAGGTATACAATGTCTTGTAGCTCTATTTCTTATCTCTGAGAATGAAATTGACTTGTTTTCCATGTACTAATTCCTTCCTCAAAATTTCCTCACAAAAACTTTTCTCAATATGATCCAACACCACAGCTAACCCTTTAGTTTTTCTTCTTCTCCTTCACTTCTTCCTTCTCAGCATTCGCTTTTGCTCTGGTCAGTTCCTGTGGCTTCCCAGGCCTGCAGCAGACCTTTGTTCAAGGCCCCCTGGAGTCACCTCTGCCTCTCTCCCGAGTGAGTCTCCTTTCCTGGCTATCACATCTTCCTCTTTCTTGATTTCTCAAGAAGTTCTCTAGAAGCTTCTTGAGAAAGGATGCACAGGAAGTCAGTTTTTGCAACCTTGAGTGAGTGAAAATGGATTTTACTCTATTCTCATTGTTGGTAGGTAGGCCGAGGTCAGGATTTTAGGTGGGAAATATTTGTGTCTCAGAAATTTGGAGTCACTGGTCCTTTGCCATCTGGTTGTCAGTATTTCTATTGAGAATCTTGATGCTATTGTTATTCCTAGTCCTTGGTATATGATTTACAGACTTTTGTTGTTGTTATAAACCTTAGGGTTCGAAAATTTCAAAATAATTGAGATTTCATGAGTTGTTGTTTTTTGTTTGTTTGTTTTGTTTTTGTGGAGAGGCAGAAATGTGTGGTAAATAAAAATATAAATTCTATTCACTTCTTTAGCCCATTTATTGATTGGGTTATTTGTTTCTTTGCTTTTTTTTGATGTTAAGATTTTATTTTTTAAATATATCCTGGAGATTAGTTCTCTATCTGAAATGCATGTGGTAAAGATTATTTTCTCCCATTCTCTAGGCTCTCTCTTCACATTATTGATTGCTTCTCAGTAAGAGAAGAAGCTTTTTCATTTGAATCCATCCCAATTATTGAGAGAGAAATGCAAATCAAAACTACTGTAATATTTCATCTAACTCCAGTCAGAATGGCAATTATCAAGAATACAAGTAATAATAAGTGTTGGCGAGGATGTGGGGGGAAATGTACACTTATATATTGCTGGTGGGACTGCAAATTAGTGCGATTACTACAGAGAGCAGTGTGGAGATTCCTCAAAAAACTTGGAATGGAACTACCATTTAACCTAGCTGTCCCAGTCCTTGGTTTATACCCAAAAGGCCTTAAAAACAGCATACTACAGTGACGCAGCCACATTAATGTTTATAGCAGCTCAATTCACAATAGCTAAACTATGGAACCAACCTAGATGCCCTTCAACAGATAAATTGATAAAGAAAATGTGGTACATATACACAATGGAATATTACTCAGTCTTAAAGAAAAATGAAATTATGGCATTTGCAGATAAATGGATAAAGCTGGAGAATATCATGCTAAGAAAAATAAGATTAACCCCCCCAAAATAAAAGCTAAATGTTTTCTCTAATAAGCAAATTCTGATTCATAATTGGGGGGTGGGAGAATAAAGGAAACTTTGGATTGGGCAGAGGGGAGTGAGGAGAGGGGATGGAGTCGGGGATGGGGGATGGGAAGGACAGTGGAATGAAATGGACATTATTACCCTAAATACATGTATGATTATACTACCGGTGTGACTCTGTAGCATGTACAGCCAGAGGAGTGAGAAGTTGCACTTCATTTATGTACAATGAGTCAAAGGCATTCTACTGTCATATATAAATAGTTAAAACAAATTAAAAATAAAATAAAATAAAAAAGAATAATAAAAAAGAATACAAATTCTAGAGCCAGACTACTGGGTTCATCAACTTGCTCTGTAACTTCAGTAGGTTACTCAACATCTTTGTGCCTTTGTTGGCTGTAAAACAAGGATAATACTCATATCTACATCATGGGATTTGGGGAAAATAGCAGTAAGACTTAAAAAAAATCTAGAATAGTGTCTGACACTTAACATGCTTTCTGTTAATGTCAGTTATGATTATTGTATTAATGTGCTAGGCATTTGTTTCAATTTGAAAGTTCATATTTTTTTTTCACAGCTGGAAAATCTGCTTGTTCTACTTCTTTAATAATTTCTTTCTTTTTTTCTTTTTAGATTCTTTATTTCTAGAAACTTTGTTATTAATTGAATTTCTTCAACGTTATATTCTGTGGGGAAAAATTGTCTAGTTTATTTTTCCAGATGGTGTTTGATAAATCTTGTTAAATATGTAAATGTGTCCAGAAATAACCCTGTTTGATATACTCAGCTAACTTTCCCAATTCTGACAAATTAAGATATAAGATATTTATAGAAATATTTCTCAAACTATGTTCTTTAGACCTCAGGTTTGTAAGAACATGTCAATAAGTAAAACAAAAGAAAAGATCTAAACTCAAGTAAGTTAAATAGGTTTAATTTCTATATATCAAGATTTCTTAGAGCTTTAAATATAATAATATTCATTGTGAATTTTAAGAAGGAAACAATTACTAGTATTTTCTAAATTAATCTTACTCCCAGTCCTATTTAGACAGCATATTATTAACTCCTTATGAAACAAGTTGCAGCCATGTACAGTGGTACACGCCTTTAATCTCAGTAGCTTGGGAAGCTGAGGCAGGAGGATCATGAGTTCAAAGCCAGCCTCAGCAATTTAGCGAGGCTCTAAGTAACTTCACAAGACCCTGTCTCAAAATAAAATATAAAAAGGGCTGTGGATGGAACTCAGTAGTTAAGCACCCCAGGGTTCAATCTCTGGTTACACCCCTGCAACAAAAACAACAACAACAAAAATGTAGTAAAATGTAGTTTGAGAATTTTTTTTTTTTTAATCATAGCATGTTTTCTAATTCTGTACCTGTGAAATGTCTAATTTTCATCCTGAGGGGTTATTTATTTCTCCCATTACCAAGTCCATGCTGGGTCCTGATCTCTCATGATTGCTCTCTCAAAACTGTTAGAATATCAGATTGACCATTGTGGTTCAGGATCTAAATGATGCAGGGGGAAATAAAAACCTGTGTCAGAGAAATCTCCATGTTCATTATCAGGAAGAAGCTGGAATGAATAAAGAGTAAACAGTGGGATGGTGTGGCATAAGATAGGTCATTCAAGTAGTCCTCAGGTGGATATCTCACTTACACCTTAGTATCAGTGTTAATTTTAAGGTAGAGTCAGGTACAGAAAGAGATGACAACCAAGGTAGTTTTCCTCTCTCCTTTTCAGTGTTTGCAAACTATCTTTGCATGTAATGAAGATTCAGATCTTGTGGCCAGAACCTCACACTGACAAAACCAGCATCTCCAGGGAAAGGTCCTAGGAATTTTTATTTCGAAAAGGTAATTCTTAGTATGGGAAGGTTTAGACAATACTGTGCACTAAGCCACAACTGTGCGGCTTGTTAGCTACTCCTGACCCTGGCTTCCACTTGGCCTTCATATCCATGGTAATCCTGTTGGAGAATCTGAGCTCATTATTGTCACATGTCTCTGCTTAGCTTCAGATTCTGATTGTGTAGTTCCCAAACCCACGCTCATCCTGGTTCTGCTTTCTCTCTCCCAACTTCATATTTTGGACTGGCACCAAACTGAGTGAATTCCTTCTCTGATTAATCTGCCAGAGCAGCTCAAGGAAAAAAAAAAAGAAAAAGAAAAGAAAGAAAGAATAGAGATATGAATATTTTCTAATATTTGAGGGAATTGGATGTTAAATAGATTCAAGGTAACTGAAGAAGAATTGTGAAAAGGAATTTTAAAAAATAGTTGACACAATTTTAAAAGCACACGCAAAAAGCAATAACTGAAAAGCATGATCCTTCTGTGCTGTTACTATCAGCAATGGAGTTTTCTGGTGTGGCCACTAGTATTTCATGAATTCTGGAAATAATCCAATGGCTTATAAACATTTGTCTAATATGTGTCTGTATACTTCTTTTACACAATAGTATTATGCTTTCTACTCTGCTCTACATGTTGCTTTCTTTATCTATTTTGGTGATTGCTTTAGGTTGAATTGTGTCCTCCCAAAGATATATTGGAGTCATAACCCCCAGTACTTCAGAAAGTGACCTTATTTGGAAATAAGGAAACTGCAAATATAATTAGTTAAGATGAGGTTTTATTGGAGCAGGATGGGCCCTTAGTCAAATGTGACTTGGCGTCCTTAAAAGAAAAGGCACAGAGACATACAGGGAAATGCATGTGAGGACAGTTAACAGAGACAGACAAACTCCAAGTCTTGCTGACAAACCATTGGGAAGTAGAAAGAGAAAAAGAAGGTTTCCAAAAGAGCATGCCATTACCTTGATTTTGGATCTCTAACCTTCAGAACTACAATTATAATACACTGTTTTAAGCCACACATTTTGTGGTACTTTGCTTCAGCAGTCTTAAGAAACCAATACAGAGGTTTTTCTCTATCTTTGGAGAACTGCTTCGCCCTACTGGTCAGCTGCATAGAAATCTATCATATGGCTGGGACATAACTTTTTTACGAAGTTCCCTATTGATGGACTTTAAATAAACAATTTAACTTTTGCTATTAAAAATGATGCAGCAATAAATTTTCATACGTGTGTCATTTTCATACCTGTGTGGGATTTTCCCAAGCTAAATAGGAGCAGTGAACAATTAAAATTGAAGTAATATGTTTTGCACATAAACAAATGAAAAATAATGATGACTTGAGTAACTCTGTTAAAACAAGAGGTTTTGTACTGAAGCCAGTAATGTTAAATGGGATGATTTCGTCCCGACTCTTCTATATCCCTCCCTTTAAGTGTTCATCTATACCTGTGCCAAACACTCTTCTCTGGAACTCAGCTGCATCAGAGTTCTCAGTGTTATGATTCTTAGGATCTTAGGGTATTTGCAAGAATCAAATGAAGAAAACATTAGTGAAAGTGATTGTCCTACACAAAGGTAGGGATTTGATATTGTCTTTGTCTGAAAACAATGTTTGGTAACTTTCTTATGTCCTCTATCCACATTCTACACACACACACACACACACACACACACACACACACACTTGCTGCATTTCATAGCAAATTCTCCTGTATTTATGTTTTCACATGTTTAGTAGTTTCTTATTATCTCCTCCTTTATATTTGTTCACAATAGTTCATATAATGTCTTTTCTAAAAATGATACTATCTGACTAATGCATGTTCTGTTCTGTGTTTTTGTGGGCTAAATTTCTCATCAATGAAAATTCCTTATTTCCTAAAGATGGCCTTTACAGAGTTCTGTTTCTGTGAACCACTTTCTTTCTCTTTCTTCTCTCAGATAAGAATAACTTTTGGGGAAATATATTTTAACCAACGGATTTGGAAAAATCAGCACAAGACCCATTTAATTGTCACAGCTAATCCATGACAAGGGATGCACAAAGGAAGGAGGTGATTTCATTTTGTTTTCCTAAGGTCACAAAGACTTTTCTTTCAAGGAAAGGTTTAGGATTGGAACTTTGGTCACATGGTTATTATTCTTAGTATCCTCAGTTTTGTGTCCTGCCAAGAATTGTCAGAGCTAAGAGTAGGCTGTTGTTTATACGATATAATTGGTGAAGTGCTAGGATGAGTTTTAAGTCTTCACACATCTCTCCTAGAGCATTCCAAGGTACTTAAAATTCCTAGCTTTAGAGTCAATGCTTTTGTGAATTCTCTCCCTCAAATGTAAATAGCCTAAAGGGATATCATAATAAACCATTATCAGTCATCAGCAACTCAGTGTGAACCGGTCTATTAGATTCTTTTCCTGCTGACAATATATGGCCAAGAAGAAAGTGGGAATTCAACAGAGAAGCCCAAGTAAGCTCACTGAAGTAAACTGCCTGCTGCCTCTGCCCTGAGAAAACAGAGTGCCAGGAGGTACATTCTCTGCAATTTCTTCTTCTACTCCTGCTTGGCTCCCCACCCCTGTTCCGCCCCTGACCCCAGCGCCTTTGGTGGCAGCAAGCCCCGGGACTGTAAAGATCTAGAGAAACCAGGTAAAAGCGCCTTCTTCACTTGCCTGCACGGTAAACTCCAGGTAAAATCATGAAGAGGCAGCTATAAATTTTTCTAAATGCTCAGTTTGACAAGCATGAGGATGATTTTGGCAAGGCGCAAAATGGTATCTGGCAGACAAAATAGCTCAACACACTTCTTCAAAGCATAAGGTTGTGATTGGCTGTTTTTTGAACCAGGCTGTATAGTGAGATGAAAGTATTCTATGCTCTCCATTTTCCCATTTCTGTGACCATTGTAGGGCTACTTATCTCCATCCATGTTGGAACAGCCTTTTTGACCTTGCTGAATATTTTATGGTCCAGAAGGTAATTGGTATTCTCCAGTGTATACTACTGTAGCCTGAGATCTACTTGGGACTTAACTGCTCGATTTTTCACAATCTCTTTCTCTCCCTCTTCCAGGCCTTTCTGATTCTCATGTGATTAGAAAAACTGTTAGATGGAGATGGTATTCTGTCTAGGTAAACCTGCCTAGACTCTTGGCCACATCTCTCAAGAATTCACATGCATCACAGAAGCATTTAAGAACTGTAAATTGAAAGCACCCCACAGAGGAAACTTCCACTTTCCATGAGAACAGTCAACAAATTGTAGGTGGTGTCATAAATGAGATTCATCCAGAGATGTTTCAATCCAAATATTGCCCTGTTATTGATTTATTTTACTTGTCACATTATCTCTCTGTGATATTTATCCTGTATGTGAAGATTTTCTCTAAATAAAGGAGTTTCCATTTCTTGCCACAGTATTGTTTGTATTCAATTACTGGCTCTTTCCTTTGCCTAAAAACCTGCTCAAGACTCTCTGAGTCCTACAAACAAGAAATCTCTTCTGCAACACTGTCTCCTACAAAGTGAATGTTTTAGGTCTTTTCTTCCATCCTTAAAGATTTCTTGAGAAGCCTTCATGTCTTAACTTCCATTTTCTCCTCAAACAACTGTAATAATTTCATTATTAATCATAGCAGCTAATATTTGTTGGGTGAATAACATGTGCTAGGCCCTGTACACTTTATGTGTATTACCACATCTCAATTTTCCAAGAGTCCAATGAGGTAGGTGTCATTAGTAGCCCTTGTTTATACAGACAGCAACACTGATGCTTAGAGAATATCATTTGTTGCTCAGTAAGTCAAACAGAATGGGTGACAAATTAGAAAAAATTTCAGTTCTGTCCTATAGGTGATATTTAAATCTTGCCTATTATTTAAAATGTGTATTACTTCCATCAATTCACCATAAACAATTATTTTTTAATAATCTTGAACAGGAATTGATTTTCAGTCTTTTTTGGAGGGTACCAGGGATTGAACTCGGGCACTTGATCACTGAACCACTTCTCCAGTCCTATTTTTATATTTAGAGACAGGATCTCACTGAGTTGCTTAGTGCCTTGCCATTGCTGAGGCTGCCTTTGAACTTGCAGACCTCCTGCCTCAGACTCACAAACAGCTGGGATTATAGTCATGCACCACCATGTCCAGCTGATTTTCAGTCTTTATGTTAATCTCTTAGCATCAGTTGCCACTGTTGGGCCTGTGGGAACTTTTTCCAGCCTTCATTTCCATAGAACTATACTCTTTTCCTGTTTCTACGTTTCTAAATATTCTTTCTCACTTCACAAATTTATCCTCTTAAATTATCTCATAAATGTTGGTGTGAGTTGAATTTTCTTCTTTTGAATGTCTTTGATCTCAATGGATCAAATATGAAAAAACTGAGTCAAGGTGTGTCATGACAGCAGACAGAAGCAGAGAATTTGTGCCAGCAAAAAATGTGCCTTCCAAATATGGCAAAGTCAATCACATGTCTTACACTCTACAGTAAGATGGAAAGATTTTGAATTGGGGGTCATTTCGCCTGCATTATAACTTGGTTCTACCATCAATAGAAATGTGATCCTAGAAAAATCAGGTAAGCCATCTGGAGTTCACTTTTCTTATCTGTAAAATTAGAGATTTCAATGTGGTGACTTCTGATAGTTATCTTTATCCTTCATGCAGCAGTCTTAAAATTTTTAAATCATGGACTCATTAGTAAAGAAATCTTTGTAAGTACCCCCATTTAATAAAATGCTACATGAACAAGTTTGTGAATTATTCAGAAATGTATAAATTAATAAGTGCATCACTTTGATAATATATTAAATATGTTATGAAACACAAAAATTAAGTAATAAAAAGGAAACAAACTATATTTTAATGTCTTATTAGCTGTGATATTATCATATTATCACTAATTAGTTTCTAAAACCACAATATTCAGATAGGATTAGGTTTATCGTTTTAATGAACAAAAATGCCTGTTTCAAATAGTTTAACAATTTTGAATTTTTGCCCACTTTTTGTCACATTTGATTAGATTGTCATTATTTATATATTGCCATTTGACTGACACAGAGTTCTTAATTGCATTCAGAGAACTGTTGGCAATGTCATTTTCTTGTTTGCTGACTCTTACTATCAGTGTAATCTTCCATATGAGTTTCTTTCCACCAATATTTTAAAGCATGTGCATATTCTATAAGAATTAGTTTGGCTAACTAGATAGCATAGTACATAAATCCACTTACCCTGTGTTACTGAATTTCCTCAATAACAGATCTTTAGCCAAAGACAGAAGGGCAAGTCATTTGCTTGGGAGGTGATCCCAGGAAGCATAAGGGAGGGAATAGGTAAAGGGAGAAAAGATAAAGGATGTTGTGGGCCCAATCCCAATAGTGACCCTCTGAGAAGTCCATGTGGAATACCCCTCCTGGACAATGAGGGGCATTTATCCACCAACTTTCATTCCCCATTACTTTATGGTTATCTCTGGTGGCTTCACCTCAGGGTTGCATCTTTTATGACAGACTAAACTTCCATGGTGATGGAGAATCATGAAGAGAAGAAGAGAGATGCTGCTGCTAGAGGTGAGAAACCCACAAACTGCAAACAGTTTATTATACTTCAGGTAATCTCAGATGGGCCCAGCAGGAATGGATGAACTAAACTTGATGATAGGTTATGATTAGAGTCAGAATTAGTAACTTTGTCAGGCTGAAGTAAGTAAAGAAAGAAGCACACCAGCTTCAGCCTCTCCCACTCTTCCTCAGGATATATTGAGTAACATATTTTGGCTATTTATGTATTAAACATTAATAAAGTATCATTTCTTTCCATTTTTTAAACAAATTATGTAAATGAAAACTCTTAATATTTTTTTCATCTTGTAGGTCTCTTGGGAGTCTGCATCTCTGACTTAAGATTAGCTCCCTAGAAAAGTGAGCCCAAGGCCTGGTCCCTCAGACTGCTGAGATGTCTGTTCTGACAAAGGCTGCATCTATCACCTGGTATCTATCACCACTCCAATGCTAAACTGTGGATTCTGGTAGGAGTGCACATGTATGGTCTCCAAAGATATATGTCTGGATACCCTGAAGGGCTCTGGAGTGCCGCAGTCCGGCTGGCTGGGCAAAATAACCAGGGGGGTGACGAGCAACTTGTGTAGATTGATGCAGGAGGAGTGGGAGCCGTTTATTGTAGGACAGGAGGGGTATATATACATTCCACACAGCTTATATTAATTAACATAAACTAGATACAGCAGTCAACCAATAAGGAATCTCCACACTTAATGGTTCGCTGGTGTTACTTCACAAACCACTCCCTCTGGCAAAATGCCAGGCACCATCCTGACTTGTTTACAGATCCTAACACTGGAGATGCTTAAACTTTAAGGAGCCCTCTTAGAGGAAGTGTGTGTGTGTGTGTGTGTGTGTGTGTGTGTGTGTGTGTAATTGCTGTGCCAGAGATCAAACCCACAGTTTTGCACACACCAGGCAAGTTCTCTACCACGAGCCACACCCTCAGACTGGACATTTCTTTAAACCTACTCCACTTGTGATGCCATCAAGCTGAAGTTTAATAATAAGCAGATTAGGGCACAGAAAAGACAGAGTTCTGAGACAGGCTTTTACCACAGTGACAACTATATTGGGATCTAAAAAGCCCTCAAAAAAACAAGACAATGTACTTCTCTAAAGGTCTTATGGTTTGTTTTTAAGCAATAAACCATTTGAATTATGAAAGCAAACATTGGAAACAAATTTTTTGGAATGTTTATATCAACAACAACATATCACTGTTTTCTTGAGCTTAGAAATATTTTCTTAATAAAGATTTTGCCATAAAATGGAACATTATATGTCATGCATTTTCTTTCTTACCTGAAAAGCAATCTATATATAATAAGATTACACACATGGAAAAATTTACAACAGAAAGCATAATAGAAAAATCAAGTTCAGCAAAGCTCTCAGAAATTATAATAAATCATATTTTAAATGTTCAAATAACTAGATATTATGCACTTTTTACATTAGATACAACCTCTAATCTAATAAACATTTTTTCATTCTGTTCAAAGCAGAGTTATAATGAACTTCTTATGATAAAATCAGTTTGTTGCATTGACCTACCACCTCATATATTTAGAACATATATTAGATAACTATTTAAAAATATACTTCAGTAAAAGTCTCCAAATTAACATTTATAAATTTTTTATGTGCGTGAGTTTTGACAAGCTTTGTTTTAATTTCAGAACTGCTCCTACACCAACCTTCTCAAGTACCAACCTAAATTCCATTGCTTGATGTAGTTAGTATCCCCCGTCTTAAATTGATATCATGAAAACTGTAACCTTTTTGTTTTTACTCTTTTCTTTTTCAGAAACTTTACATTGTAACCTTTAAAACTTCATATTTTCCTGCTGCCTCAACATCCCCATTAACAGACTCTGAGCACCTCTCCCAGGCAACCAGGTAGGTATACCAGTGTAATAGCATGGTCCTTTTCACAAGGGATCCTTCTTACCTCCCCCTGACTATGATCTAGTGACACACAAATACGTCATTGAGATTCCCTCTCATCTTTTCTTGTGCACCCCACCCTGAACCCCAACAAGGCCCATGGATCCTCCCTCTTGCTGTTTTCCTTCTGTTTGGTTGACCCTGCTTCCTTGGAGCTTCTTTCCCCGTGATACCCTTCCCAGCATGCAGTGACTGTCTCTGGGACCCAGAGTATAATATACTCCCTTTCCCTAGACTCTCCTCTTTCTATGGTCGCACCTGACTGATCATCTCATAAAAAAAAACATAAAACAGAGAAAAGAGAGTCAGGATCTGTTTTCATTAAAATGCTATGATACAATTTCTAAACTTTACTGAAAAGTTCAAAAGCTCTTCAAAAATCCTATTAGCTAGGTATTTCAAATTTAGGCATTTTGTAGATGAGGATCTGCAGTGCAGTCGGGTCTTGGGAGAAAAGCCACTCTCATATATCACTGGTGGGACTGCAAATTGGTGCCACCAATCTGGAAAGTTGTATGGAGATTCCTTAAAAAACTTGGAATGGAACCACCATTTGACCCAGCTATCCCTACTCCTTGGTCTACACCCAAAGGACCTAAAAACAGCATACAGTGATGCAGCTACATCAGTGTTTATAGCAACTCAAATCACAATAGCCAAACTGTGGAACCAACCTGGATGTCCTTCAATAGATGAATAGATGAAGAAACTGTGGTATATTTACACAATGGAATATTACTCAGCAATAAAAGAGAATAAAATCATGGCATTTGCAGGTAAACGGAAGGAGTTGGAGAATATCATGCTATGTGAAGTAAGCCAATCCCCCTCAAAACCAAAGGCCAAATGTTTTTTCTGATAAGTAGATGCTAATCCATAATGGGACGGGGCATGGGATGAGTGGAGAAACTTTGGATTGGGCAAAGGGGAGTGAGGGGAGAGGAGGGGGCATGGGGTTAGGAAAAATGGTGGAATGAGACAGACATCATTACCCTGGGTACATGTATGATTGCACAAATGGTGTGACCCTACTACTTGTACAACCAGAGAAGTGAAAAATTTGTGTTCCATTTGTGTACCACGAATCAAAGAGCATTCTGCTGTCATGTTTAACTGATTAGAACAAATAAAAAAAAGTTTAGGTATTTGGTTATTTAGATATTTCAAGTTGCACTATGACTAAATAAAGTAGATCATGGAAACTTTATAGTTTGTAATTCATCCATCCCTTCGTCTACTCATATTTCCAACCTTCCATCCTTTCTTACATTCATTCATCCATCCACATAGTCCTTTAATGAGTGCCTTTCCTGGCACTGATAATATAGAAACTAAAGGATTCTAGTCTGATATTAGAAGTCAATCATGTAAGCAAATAATAATAATATGTAAGATGAGTTCAGTAACAAAAGTGCATACCTCATAGCTGACACTGGGTAGGACAGAGCTGGGGAAGTGCATACTTTCTGAGGTCAAGAGGTTTCAAGAAGAAAGTGATGTTCAGCTGAGTATTAGATATGAGTTTACCAGGTAGGCAAAACAAACACACAAATAAACAACAACAACAACAACAAAAAACATGGTAGAAGGCCCTCCCTCTGAGCATGGTGTTGAATGTACAGAAAACAGAGACACACAGAAAAAGAGGGAGGGGAGAGAGGGAAGAAGGAAGGAAGAATAAAGAAGGAAAGAAAAGATATTTAGGAAGCCATAAACTGTTACTGTCAAAGCATGGAATGCAGGTTTGAGGGAAATGGCATGAAGGGCTATAAATGTTACAGGAGAGATCTGGACCTTACTGAGGAGGTACCAATAGGACTTGTAGGGACAGAGTGAACTACTCAGAATTTTGCCTTTAGAAGGATTTTTTCTAGTAACAGTGTGAAGGATGAATAGCAGAAAGGAGAGACCCAAAGTACTAGATTTTATACATATAGTCCTGCTCTCCATGTGGAATGTCTTCTGCCCTTCCACATCAGCATATATTAATATCAAGTACTTTATTTGTATGATTTAAAGTCTAATAGTCCCAGACTGCAGTTCCAGGACACTCTGAACTATGGCTTATTATTATACATCAAGTTAGCTCTTAAAACTCACTTGTCCAATGGTATTTCTCTTTAATTCAAGTTTTTGTTATTATTTGTTAATCTTAATAGTTTTATGGAGATAATCACACACAACATAATTAATTAATTTCAAGTATGCATGTCAATGATTTTTAGTAGATTCAGAGTTATGGTGAATTGATTATTATCACCATGATCAATTTTAAAATTTTCATCACCTCCAAAAGAAATTCTATCTCTTAATAGACACTCATTTCCCACATCACCAAATTCAGCCCTAGCAACCCCTAATGTACTTTCTGTCTCCACAGAATTGCCTATTATAAATAATTCATATAAGTAGAATCATACAATCTATGGGCTTTTTTGACCAGTTTGTTTCATATAATATGTCTTCAAGTTTCACTTAAGTTATAGCATGACTTAGTGCTTCATTCTGTTTTTATTGCCAAGGAATATGCTTGTGATAGCTTGGATCTAGAATGCCCCCCAAAAGCCCATGTAGTAAAGGTTTGGTCCTCTATGTGGTGCTTTCATGTGGTGGTGGACACTTCAAGAGGTGGGGCCAAGTGGGAGGTCTGCCATTGCACATGTGCTGTTGAAGGAGATATTGGAACCTCCACTCTTCTCCTTATCTTTTTGTTTCCTAGCATCATGAGGTAAACAGCTCTGTCCACCATGCACTACCTGCTATGATATGCTGCCTCAGCATAGGCCCCAAAGTAGCAGGATCAATAACCGTGGACAGAAACCTCCCAAACTGTCAGCCAAAATAAACGTTTATCTCAGGTATTTGTTACAATAACAGAAAACTAACACAACACTATTATGTAAATAGACTATATTTATTCATCCACTCTTCACTTGATGGTCTTTTGTTTTTTTTCCGCTAATGTAAATAATGCTGCTATAAATATTCATTTACAAGTTTTGTGTGCATAGTTACTAATTTCATACATAGGAGTGCAATTGCTGAGTACAATGTTAAACTTTATGTTTAACATTTTTGAAGAGCTGTCAGACTGTTTTACTAAGTAGTTACACCATTTAACATTCCTAACAGCAATGCATGAGGATTTCAACTTCTCGCCATTCTCATCAACACTTATTACATGCTTTTTAAAAAATTTATGACAGCTGAATGCATTACAATTCTTATTACACATATAGAACACAATTTTTCATATCTCTGGTTGTATACACAGTATATTCACACCAATTCATGTCTTCTTACCTGTACTTTGGATAATAATGGTCATCACATTCCACCATCATTAATAACCCCATGCCTCCTCCCTTCCCCTTCAGCTCCTCTGCCCTATCTAGAGTTCGTCTATTCCTCCCATAGTCCCCCTCCCTACCCCACTATGAATCAGCCTCCTTATATGAAAGAAAACATTCGGCATTTGGTGTTTTTGGATTGGCTAACTTCGCTTAGCATTATCTTCTCTAACTCCATCCATTTACCTGCAAATGCCATGATTTTATTCTCTTTTATTGCTGAGTAATATTCATTGTGTATATATGCCATGTTTTTTTTATTCATTCCTCTATTAAAGGGCATCTAGGTTGGTTCTACAGTTTAGCTATTATGAATTGTGCTGCTGTAAACATTGATTTGGCTGTGTCCCTGTAGTATGCTGTTTTTAAGTCTTTGGGTATAGACCGAGGAGAGGGGATAGCTAGGTTAAATGGTGGTTCCATTCCCGATTTTCCAAGAAATCTCCATACTGCTTTCCATATTGGCTGCACCAATTTGCAGTCCCACCAGCAGTATGTGGGTGTACCTTTTCCCCCACATCCTCGCCAACACTTATTGTTGTCTGTCTTCAGTCAGCTGCCATTCTGACTGGAGTGAGACGAAATCTTAGAGTGGTTTTGATTTGCATATCTCTAATTGCTAGTGATGATGAACATTTTTTCATGTATTTGTTGATTGATTTTATATCCTCTTCTGAGTGTCTCTTTGGGTCCTTGGCCCATTTATTGATTGGTTTATTTAACATTTATTATTACAACTCTCTTAAATGAGGTGAAGTGTTATCTCATTGTGGCTTTTGATTTACATTTTCATAATAGCTAATGACCTGCACAGAACCCCACAACTGAGGTGACATTAAATGATGAAAGGCTAAATGTTTTCCCTGCATTCAGGAACAATACAAGTATTTTTTCTAATATTTATTTTCTTTGGTTTATTGGTTATTTATATATCATTTTTTTGCAGAAATGTTGGTTTAAATATCCTTTGCCCACTTAAAATTTTGTTTTATTTGTTTTTTCATCATTGAGTTGTATACTCTAGATATAAATTGCTTATCAAATAATTTTTGGGCCAGGGCTGTAGCTCAGTGGCAGAGCACTTGCCTTGACATGTGAGGTACTGGATTTGATCCTCAGCACCACATAAAAGTGAACAAATAAAATAGAGGCACGCTGTACATCTACAACTACAGTAAAATGTTTATATATAATTTTTTTAAGTATTTTCTCTCATTCAGTGGGTTCTCTTACTTTCTTGATAGTGTCATTTGAAGCTTACAAATTTTATATTTGATGAAATCCAGTTAATTTTTTTTTATTGTTGCTTGTGCTTTGAGTGTCATGTTCAAAAAGGTTTGGTCTAATCCAAGGTCAGGAAGATTTAGTTCTATGTTTATCTAAGAGTTTTGCATTTTTAGCTCTCACATTTAACTCTGAGATCCATTTGGAATAATCTTTCTTTCTTTCTATCCTTTTTATTTATTTTTATTTTTATTTTATTTTTTTAGAATACCAAGGATTGAACCCAGGGTTGCTCAATCACTGAGGCACATCCCCAGTTCAGTTTGTTTGTTTGTTGAGACAGGGTCTCACTTAACTGCTCAGAGTCTTGCTAGGTTAGAACTAAATTTTTTGAATGTGTATATGAAATACCTTTATTATTTTCTTTTTCAAAAAATGGATATATAGTTGTCCCAGCACAATTCACTGGAAAGACTATTCTTTCCCCATTGAATGACCTTGGCATCCTTGTCAAAAGCCAACTGAACTCAAAGGTGAGGGTTTATATGTGGATGCTCAGTTCTATTAAATTGATCTATGCAAAGCAAAAACAAAAACAACAACACAAAGAACAACAGAACCCCACAACTGAAGTGAAATTAAGTGATGAAAGGCTAAATGGTTTCCTTGCATTCAGGAACAATACAAGGATGTCTGCTCTCATCACCTCTATTCCCTCTGTTCAGCATTGTATTGGAGGTTGACCCAAGGCACTTAGGCAAGAAAATGGAAGGCATTCAGATTGGTAAGGAAGAAAGATAACTGTCCATATTTTCTGATAACATGATCTTTTCATATGTACAAAAATCCTATGAAATCCACAAAAAAAAAACTATTAGTGCTAATAAAAGAGTTCAGCAGCAAGATTTTAGAATTCAAAACTTGATTTTATTTCTATTCATTAGCAATGACCGATCTGAAAAGTGATTGCTGTCTTTCAGCATTAAATATCATCTTAGCTATGTTTTTTTTTCCTGGTTTTGTTTTCTTGTTTTTGTTCTGCTTTGTTTTGTTCTTGGTGCCTTTCATCAGACTAAAAAAATCCTCTTTTATTTTTAATGGGTAAATGTTTGGTTTTTATCCTGAAAAGATGTTGGAATTTTTTAAAATGCTTTTTCTGTATCAGTTGAGATGGCCCTATTTTTTTTTTTCTATTGATAAGGTTTATTACAATAATTGATTTTCAGAATTTAATAACTTTGTATTTCCAGATATAAACACTATGTGGTTGTGATGTATTGTTCTTTTTATATTTTGCTGGATAAAATATTTGCTAGTTATTTAAATGAATTATTATGTCCATATTAATAAGAAATATAGGTCTGCAGTTTTCTTGTGATATCTGCGTCAGGTTTCAGTATCAAGGAAATACTGGCATCATTGAATGGGTTGAAAATGTTCACTTCACTTCTGTTTTTTGGAGAAGTTTTTGAACTGGAATTAATTGTTCTTTAAATGTGGAGTTCCCCAGTGAAATCATCTGAGTTGACTTATTTATAGGAAGTTTTTTGCTTTTTTAAATATTATTACTAAGTAAGTCCCTTTACTTATTTTAGGTCTACTTAGATTTTCTATTTCTCTTTGAGTCAGTTTCAACACCTTGTGTCTTTCTAGAAATGTGTCCATTTCATTGAATTTATCCAAATTATTGACACATTGCTATTCATTGTATTCTCCATTGTTCTTCTTATTTTTGTAAGGTTGGTAGGGTCTCCTTTTTACTTCCTGATTTTAGTGAGTCTTTTTTTTAATTTGAGTCTTTTTATGATCTAAATTTTTGTCATTTTGTTGATCTTGTTGAATAACCATTTCCAGTTTTGTTGATTTTTCTCCACTATTTTTCTTGTATCTATTTCATTATTTGTGTTCTAACATTTATTATTTCCTTCCAATATTTACTGTGAGTTTAATCTGTTGTTCTTTTTTCTTTTGTTAGTATCTTACAGAAAATGTTACATTATTGTTTGAGATTTCCTTTTATAAAATTTTTTTTAGTTGTATATGGACTCAATTCCTTTATTTGTTTTTATGTAATGCTAGGATCAAACCCAGTGTCTCACATTTGCCAGGCAAGTGCTCTACCACTGAACTACAACTCCAGCCCCTGAGATGTTCTTTTTTAAAAATGTAAAATAGATGCACTTACAGCTATAAATTTCCCTGTTTTAGCTGCATTCCATAAATTTATTATGCTGTGTCTTCATTTTCATTTGTTCCTCTCTTCTTTGACTCACTGGCTATTTATAGATTATTTAATTTTCACATCTTTGTGAATGCCCACAGTTTCCTTTTGCTACTAATTTCTAATTCCTATCCATCATGATTGGATAAACATTTTCTACAATTTAAGTTCCTTTAAATTTATCAAGCCTTGTTTTATGAGCTAGAATATGGTCTACCTTGGAAAATGTTCCATGTGCTCAAGTGAATGCATATTCTGCCCTTGTCGGGTGGAATATTCTATAAATGTCTATTAGGTCTAGTTCCTTTATATAATTGTTCAAGTTTTCTATTTATTTTTTAAACATTCTTTTTAGATAGTCTATCCTTATTGAAATGAGAGTACTGAAATCTTCAACTATTATTGTATAATTATCTAGTTTTATTTCTAATTGTGTTGGGTTTTCTCACCTATGTTGGGGCTCTGTTGTTGGGTACATATATATTTATGATTGTTATAATATACAATATTATAATATATATTATATATTATAATATATAATATATATTCTATTATTATAAGATGTCCTTGTTATCTCTAGTAACATTTATTTCATTTTAAAGTCTATTGTGTTTGATTTTATTACAGCCATTTCAGCTTTCTGATGGTTATTTTTTTGTGTGAGGAGGGAAAGAGACGTATCTTCTCAGCCACACTTATTGACGTGGAGCTCCCCTCCTTAACCAAGCTTGACTGTGGGGAGATCAATGTGTGGCTCAAATGCCACAGACTCTCACTGTTTTCACAGTTTTAATACAATGTGTTGAGTAAATCCCTCTAAATTTTCTATTCTCTGTTGATAAAATTTCAAGAGACTTTAACTGATTTTTACACAGTTTTGTCAGCTCTGCTTGCTTTGCTGTGAGGAGAGGGTTATTGCAAATTAACCCATCCAAGAAGTTCTTTCACTAGCATCTTTTTAAACATTATTTATATGGCTTGTCAGACACACAGACTATGCCTTCCCTGAATTGGATGTAAATTCAACCCTTGGTTAAAGGGGTCCAATTTTGGAGTGGTATTTGTGGAGAATCTTTTTCCTGAGAATCCAATAATAATTAATGATCTCTTTTAATCCTTATTTAAGATAAGGATTTATAAACATAGTTTAACAGTTGTTCACTGTATGTTTTGAATATAGCCCTTGCTATATTCACTAAGTCACTGAGACTTATTTTTAAAAGGACATGTTTCTTTCTCTCTTCCTCCTCCTCCCCAATCCCACTCCTTCTCTAACCTCACAGGAAACAGGACTATCTTTCTTCCCCATCCTAGGTAGAGTTATCTGTCCCTGAGCAAACATCCACCACAGGAAGGAAGTAATTCAGACTTTGGGGATGGCACCAGAAGATCTCAGAAACCTATCTCCCAAATTAACAAGTGAATTACAATTCCACACAGAACATGTAGAATATGGTCTTTGAATCACCTCTTTAAAAACCCCTTGTTCCCCCTTGATGGGCAGAATCACAGCCTCTTAGACAAGAATCCCCCATGCTTCTTCTCTGCTAACAAAGCAAGAAACTTTCTTTTTCTTTTTTCTCAAAATCCTATCCTTGTTATTAGATTGGTATCAGGATCCAGGACCGAGCTTTCAATAAGAGTAGGAGGATTAAATGGAATCAAAGTCATGTGATTCTAACTTCAAAGTCTAAACTGTATTCTACTATTCATCAAAGATCAGTTTCTTCCTCCTCTATAACTAGCAAATTCTTAAAGATTATTGGGGAGGAGAATTGATTATGGGGTTAGGGAGTAAAAAATAAAAAACAATTTTAAAAATTGATCTGAATTGCCTAGTAGCTACCTTGTGACTGGGGACTGTCTTATTTAAAAGCTGCTTATAACATGAAGATATAACTACCAGCATTTGACCCATATTTTCATCTTAGCTACATTTAAGGGCTCTTAATGTCTCCTATTTACATGAAATAAGCACCCCAACCCATTTACAAAATACTAACAAATCACCTTTCAAAGCTGGAACGCTTGTTGTGTAATTAAGTAATTCTTGATAACCCCATTCTTTGCTTCTGTTTTTCTAAAAGTTTTAATTGGCAAAGCATTTCATTAAATGACTTTTCAGCATTTGTTGACATAGTTCTATGATTTTTCTTCTCTCTTCTGTAAATGTTATGAATAATATTAATAAGTTTTTCAATGTTGAATAAAATTTGAATTTCTGAAAACACATGCTGAGTACCCATGGGATAATCTTCTTTTCATATACTGCTGAGTTTCACTTCCTAGTATTTTTAAATATAAATTTATAAATGTTATTTAGCTATGATTTGGTTCCAACATTGTAAAATTTAGTTATGAGTGTTGTGCAAAGGAATCAGAATGGTATATGGTGCAGATATGAAACAAGGTTAATTAGGAGGAAATTATCAAGTAGAGAATAAATAGTATGCATGAAATGTTCTGATTTATCATTTTCCCAACAGTTTATGGAAAAAGGTATGCTCTATGGCCACTGTTACTATGAAAAGGAATCTTTTCCCATTATGTTGAACATATTTATAGGGACAGAAGGGCCACTATCAACACGGAAGGAAGCTCCTTGATCTGTAAAGCCACCTTGTCAGAAAGTTGGAAATGGGCTTTCAGGGCTCATAGGATTCATTATTAATAGAGGAGTTTACCTATTTCATTTAATGCCATACTTGATTTTGTTCTATTTCTGGTTTTTAAAAACACTTCTGGTTTGAGTCTTTACTTTCACTTTCCTTTTAATTAATTAACAAAATTTACCTTTTGTTATGTAGTGCTACAAAACTCATCCAATCTGGTAAGTGTAAAAGATGAAATGTTATAATTTTGGAATGAAGTCCTTCTTAAATATGACACAAACCTCAGGAGTCATAAAAGGGAGGAGCAATAAATTCTAGAATATCAAAATTTTAAGAATCCATTGAAAATTTTTCTCAACCCAAATCCAAAAACAAATGAAGAATATTTGGAAATAATTCAATAAATAAGGTACTAATTTCTCTAATGTATACAAGTCATTTGGGAAAATATATTTTTAAAACCCTACTGGAACAAAATAGGCAAAAGAATAAAAGTAAATGGAATCACAAAAAGAAAATATAAGTGAATTTTAAACATAAAAAGATTATCACACTAATACAAGAATAATACAATTTAGAGTTATGCAAAGATTATATTTTCATATGTAAAGTGTCAAGTACATTCAAAAATGATAACATGGTCCAAACATTGCTGGTAGGGATATAACGTGTTATTATCCATCATCTCTGAACAGTGCTTTGGTACCAGCTTTCAAAGTTACAAAAGCCCATACCATTTCACTTAATCAATAATTTCACTTCCAAGATTTTATTCTATGGATATACTGGCATATACAGAAGATGACAAATGTACTCAATCATTACTTCATTGCTTGGGATAGAAAAAGACCCAAAACACCCTAACAGGGAAACAATAAATTATGGTATATCAATCTGTGGCAGATTGCATCTATAGACCCATTTCTGCAGACTTTCCTTAATATAAGTCTTTTGTCATGTCACTTTGCTGTGCTCACCCACTTTGAATGGGGTATAATTGCCCTGCTCCTTGGTTTTAGCATGTGAGTGGTTCTTGTTTACAGCATATACAGACGTGGTACAAGCAATATCTTAAAAAGGGCTGAAGTGAATTAGGTTTGATTGCTCTTGTGCTTAAACTGTTGTCATGAGAATAATATGCTGCAGCTATTCCACTGGTCTTGGGAGGAAGTAAAGAGTTCATTTAGAGCATAGCTGTCTTCAAGTAAGGTGATCTAGCCAAACCCAGACTAGAACAGAGCCTCCAATCAATATACAGAAGGATGAGCAAATCCAGATTAGCAGTTTGCTAGCCAAAATCAGATCATAATATCCTCAATCAAACCACAGACGCATAAGCCATACTTCCAAATAAATATCAGCTGTTTTAAGCCACTGAGTTTTCAGGTGGTTTGGTGTACAGCAAATAGGTAATTCACTGTCCAATGGACACTACCCACAAACGAGGTCTTTATTGTACTAATGAGAAAAAAATCTTTGAAAGTTATTAAACTGAACAAAATGCTGAGCCATGGGTAGTGTTTGACTGTTTTTGAAAATGAATTTGCATAAATATACATATTTATGCAAGGATTCATACAAAATATCTGATAAAAGCTTGTGGCTGAGGGACAGAAGTGGATATGACTTTTTGCCATATATTCTTCTGTCACTTTTTTTTTATTATTATGAAGAAGCCAAGTCTTTTGCCCAGGTTGGCCTTGAACTCCTGGGCTCAAGCGATACTCTTGCCATAGACTCCTGAGTACCTGGAACTACCTATAGACACACAATCACACCTGGTTCTCTTTTTGTTGCTTTAAAATTTTAAACTGTTTAAATGTGTCATATCATTTTTTGGAGTTAAAATTCTTTTAGAACTCAGGCTATGGATAGGGCTCCAAATTTTTCTGGTGTCTGATAGAGTATGGGGAAAAAACACAACCCTCAATCAGTTAGATTCTTAGATTCTTCTTCCTTTACAAGTACCATTCGGATGTTTGTTTTGCTTGTAGAATTTTTACCATAAAACCAGGAGTTTCAGTAGTTTTTGTCTGGTGTAGAACTCTATTATTATTTCTTGATCGCTAGAAAATATAGGTAAAGAACACTTAAAACTCAATTAAAACAGCCCATTTGTTAAAAATGGGCACATAAATTGATCAGACATTTCATGAAAGAAGATACATGGATGAAAAATAAGCACATTAGAAGGTGCTCAACAACATCAATCAATTAAAAGCAAAATGAAATGTCATTACATACCTTGTAAAATATCTAAAATTTAAAAAATTTAGACCATATCTGCAGAACTTTGTTGAAGCTGCCTGCCTGAATAAAAGGCACTGTTGGTGGTTATAAAAAATGGCACAATCACTTTGGAAAACCACTTTAGAAACCAGTTTGTTAATATCTGAACAAGTTAAAAATAAATCTACCAAAAATACCCAATCTTTCTACCTCTTGGCACTTATCCAAGAGAGACGAAAGCATATGTCCATTCAAAGACTCAGATGTAAATGTTAATCATAGCCTTTTATGTGATAGCCCCAAATTGGAAAGAGTCCTATGTCCATCAGTTGGTAAAGGATAAATGAAATGTCCCCTATCCATACCATGGAGTACTACACAGCAAAAGCAAATAAAAAGGAATGAATGTGTGACGCTTGTAGCAGCATGCATGAATCTCAAATTAACTTTACTGAGTGAAAGTTGCCAAGTTAAAAAAAAAAAAACATACACGATATAAATCCATTTATGTGAAATTCTAAAAAATTCAAACTAATTATAGTAGTAAATCAAATTGATGGTTGTCTGCATATGGGATGGGGTACAAGTGACATATGGTTACATGGATTACAAAAGGGTATGAGGAAACATTTGAGAGTGATGAATATGTTCATTTTTTATTGTTATGATGGTTCCAAGAGTGTTTACTAAGTGGAAAGTTAGCAAATTGTACATTTTAATTATACACAAAAAATTGAAAAAGAAACCAAATGTTAGAATTTGTAAGGTTACTTAATAGGTGCACAGTATTTTGTTATGCTTTGAGTATTTCTATACTAAATGTCAAAATATTTTAATTCCATTTAAAAAAAGAAAGCTAAATTTCCATACTTGAATCAATTGATTTAATAAATTGGTGGAAACAGCACACTCCCTGAATATTGGCCCTTGTCTTTTATTCATCACTGCATCCTCAGTTCTCAGAGGAGCATCTAGAAGCACTCATCATACACTACAAAAATATTTATTTAATAAATGAATAAACTCAGTTTATCAATAGCTAGTTTTTGTTGATGATGGGGATCCATCCTAGGATTTCAAGCACACTAGGCAAGCATTTCTACCACTGAATCACATCCCCAGTCATCTTCTCTAAAAAGTTTCCAATTCATCACCATGAAGCTTGGAAATTATGGAACAATTTTAGGGTGACTGCCCATGGTATGGAGGATGGTTGTAGACATGACCAGAAAACCTTTAAATGTCTTCAGTATTTTCTGTATCTGTAGGCCTTTTATTTAGACAGACAATTTCTCGATTCTCTATTACAGCTCTATTAAATTATTTTTTTAATAAACTAGTAGTTTTATTTTATATTTCTTTTTTTATTTGTTCTTTTTAGGTGTACATACCAGTACAGTGTATTTCGACATATTATGTATACATAGAGTATAATTTATTGTAGTTAGGATCCCATTCTTGCAGTTGTATGTGATATGGCATTTCACTGATTGTGTATTCATACATGAATGTAGGAAACTTATGACTGATTCATTCAAGCTCTATTAATTATAGGTGAAGCCCTGTCTGATTATTGAACATTGACTGGTCAGTGTTTGTTTTATTCTGGTTCTATATTATTTTGAATATCACCCCTTTGTAAATACTATGACATTATTATTTCTTGAGTTACAAGTACTTCCTGATGTCATGTATTCCTTCAGAAGGCCTTTATTCAAGTTTAGCATAGACATTCTTTGACATGTTCTCTAATCCAACTTTATTCTACCATCACCCACACTACACACTATTCAGCCATATAATTTGACACTGGTTTGACTTTCATCTTCCTAGTTAAACTCTTTAACCCTTTTTTTCCACTGACAAGATAGTATGAGAAATTTCTATTCCAAAATACATAACATCTTTCGGTATTGTCATCCTCAGCTTTTATAAAGAGGATCTGATAAATATTCAGTTATTGGATTTGAACATTTGAAGCAGTGATACTAGTCATCTTATTGACCTATGTACTGTAGCTTGCTGTGTAAGACATAAAAATAGATTACTGAAGTGGGAATCACATACCCAAACTGTGGCCTAAGTCTATCTGCTGAATGTCTACCATGGATGCACAACAGATTGTCAATTAGACATTTTTTAAAGGGAATTGCTGGCTTTAGGAGTGGTTCTGTTTGGAAAGCAAAGTAAATTCTACAAAAAAGAAAGCACATTAATAAACATTTATTGAACTTAATTAAATTTAATTAAAATTAATTGAGTTTGGATGGAAGCTACGGTTGTAACTGCTCCATTTTTTTGGCTGAATTCCAGTTTGGGTTTAGAACCATCTTGGGGAATAACTAAAGAAATGGAAACTCTTCTATGTCATCTTCAAAATTTAATTAATTTACATTAAAATGGATATTAAATAACATTGCTGATTTAAATATTTGCCACAACTTCTTTTTAAAGGACAACAATTTCAATCAAATAAGACAGGTTCTTCTTTAAACAGATAAGTTCAGTGTTTTATCCTTTCTCTTGGTATATTTCAACTTCCACACAATCAAACCTAATTCTTGTTGCAAACCATTAGAATTTCTCTTATACATCATTTAAAATAAAGAAGTTAACTGTATTACAATTTTTAGAATTATAAATGTCTGTATTCTCACCTCCATAGTAAATAAATCACCAAGATTTGTAGATTCTCTTAAAGATCTATATAGGTTATTTCAAATTTTCTAAAATCAATGTTTCCTTTCAAAAACAAATATTTTATAAAGTCCCTTAATTATATAAATGTAACTTCAAAATTAATTTTAAATATACATATATATTAACTATAATACTAAAGGAGAAATAAAAGGAGAGTAATCACATATTAAATAATATATATGGTACGACAGAGAAATGTTTGGGAATAAGTATATTAGAAGCCTTAAGGAAGTGGTAATATATTTCCACCCTATAAATAAGCTAGGATTTAAGAGATGTTAGACTGATATTGTAAAGCTACTGATAATAGCTTTTTTCAGTATTAGACATTTGGAAGTAATAATCATGGCAAAAATAACTATAAATGCAAACTAACTGACATAGGTAGGGTTTGTGGGTTATTTAAATAGAATGAGTGGTGTGGCTGCTGGAGATAAAGTTTAGGTAAATTTCCAAACAAAACAATATACATTCTTCCATTAATAAACAACATAGTTGTATTTCCAGTGTTAAAAAAAAAAAAAAAACACGAAAAGTATTTGGAGTTTAAATGTAAAATGGAGTTGTTTCTAGGCTGAAACTTCAGGGTTTCATCTATGAGAATACCTAAATGACTATTTGAAAGTTATGTGCGATTCAGAACAATTCTTGATTGTAGGGAATTGCTCTCCTAATTACACGATGTCCAGTATCCCTGGCCTCTACCTACTAAATGTCAAAAGCTCTTCTCAATTATTGCTGACAATCAGAAAATGCCTCCAGAAGAATACGAAATGCCCACTAGGGGCAGTGTCTCACTGTGGAGAGTCACTGGTCAATAAAATCTCTTCTTGCATGGTGATCTTTTACTTCTGCTTCAGTATGTTTCCTCATCTTTCACTTGGACTTCCCAACTTTTCTCCTTATTCTCAGTCTTCTCTGTTGAATTACATGTCATTCCCCTGCTGAAAATCTATATTGGTTCCCCAGCACTATAGGGTAAAACACATTTTATTTTTTTTCAGATTGGAGGTCAGTAATCTGATCCTATCATATTTCAAATCTGACCTGTACAACCTTCTTCTATGTAGCTGTACTCTTCCCCATGTAGTCTCCAGAACTGAAAAAAATTCTTAGTCTTTTCACCAACTTTGTTTTTTTTTTTTTTTTTTTTTCGGTCTGGCAAGTTCTTACTAATACTTCAAAAGGCAACTCAGGCATTACCATCCAGTAAAACCATTTCTTGTCATTCTCTCACTTAATCCTGAGCTTTGTATCAATCTTATGTTTTGTAACTGTTAGTCTGCTCTTCCCTTAAATTGTGAGTTATCTGAGGGAAGGGATTTTTAATCCTATCTAGTGTATCAAATAGTTAGAGGTTTATGAGGAAGTCTTTAAAAAGCATTTATTCGTTTACTTTTTGTAGTGCTGGGGATGGAACCCAGGGACTCATGTATGCTAGACAAGTACTCCACCATTAAGCTACATTCCCAGTGCATTTGATTTTTTTTTTTTTTTTAACTTTTTGACAGGGTCTCATTAAGTTGCTCAGGTTGTTCTCAAGCTTGTTTCTCCAGCCTCAGCTTTCAGTAGCTGGGATTCCACACTCATCTAAAAAATCATTTATTGGACTAAATTTCAGTGATAGTGATAGGTATTTAGAGAGCTCTGCATATTACCATATAATTGTTTTTGTTTTTCTTTCAATATTTTCTCATCCTTTAGCTAGCTAGTTTATTCTTTCCAGTTGATCACAGCCTTTTAGTTTGTTCTTTATCTAGTAGTTATTTAATCCCCAATGAATTTCAAAACATCTTTATTATGCTTTTTTACTAGCTTCCATCCTCCTTGTAGTGACTGAGACAAATATGTCCTTTTAAGCCCATTCTCTCATTTTTATTTTACTTAATTAAGGCTACATATCTCAGATGACTGTTTTTTCTAAAGTTATTTGAAATTAGCTTATGAGAATAGGATTTGTTTTTAACTATTCCGGTTTTTAAAAAATTATTATTCCATATGTATAATTTCTCTTTTTGTTATTGTGACTCTCATATTGGTTGTTTTTAGTGTTGTTTCATGGTTTTATAACATACATGCTTGGTGTTCACCAGGACTTGACTTTGGGGTATTTCTCATATTTAAGGATGTTCACCTCTTTCAACTCCTTTGCTAATTAAGCAAGGATGAAAATAAACTAGTTTTAAGAATCTTGGTTATTATATATCTGGGCTTCATGGTGTTGCTTTGCTAGCTATCATAAGAGTGGCCATAATCATTCATCATTTTTTTCCTTTTTTTACTTTTATACCTTCATTTAATTTACTTATTTTTATGTGGCATTGAGGATTAAACCCAGCGCCTGGCACATTCTAGGTGAGTGCTCTAAGTTGAGCCACAACCCCAGCACCCCCACCTCCAGCCTTTCTTTTCTTTTTCATCTACTTTATTCCTTGCCTTCTCAGGATTCAACAGCAATATTTCAATAATGTGTGGATGACTTTTCTTTGGGTCATTAGAAAAATAGTTTCTGCAGAAATAATCTACATAAATGATAGTGTAGAGACATTTTTCTGGAGGCTACAATGTGACCTATTGAGATACGCTAAATTGGTTCTTATTTGTCAGGACATTCAGCTCTTTCCTTTATTTCATTTTGAAATGGAAGAATAAATGGGGAAAAATGTGCTCTGAAATCCTCTGTCCCGCTTTAGCATGTAAATAGCATCATGCACAAAAAATTTCAAGCTGTCAGGAGTAAAGAAAGTATGATAATTTAGGATAATTAAATGCTTGAGACAATCAAAATAGAACTGATCCTAGTAAGTTTTTCTTACTTGCAGAAAACTTCTTTAAAAAGTAGTTACTGATCTAAATGTCTTTCAATAGGGCTGTTAAAAAATTGTACAGTAACAATCCACAATATGGACTATTCTACAATCTCAAAGAAAGCATACCTATATGGATGGACATAAAAAAATATGTATGGCTGTTTTTAAAAAAAGAAATATTGTGAATGATATATGTATTCTGATCTCATTCAGTAAAAAAAAAAATAACAGAAACAGAAGCAAAATATATACAAAAAATAGGGGTGAAGATGTACACACCAAACTTCTCCAAGTCTGCACTAAGAACTTACATTTCTGTGTTTGTTTACCAGATTATGAGCTGCTTTGTTGCTAGATCAATTGCAGGATGCCAAACTAAATTTGAATTCCAATTAGAAACAAGTTTTTTAGTGAAAGAATTTCCCACATATTGAATGAAAGATATTTTTACTGAAATGTTTTCATTGTGTATCTGAAATTCAAGTTTAACTAGGAGTCTCTAATTTTTATTTGTTAAATTTGGAAACACTACTTTAAGGAGACCTTTAATTAAACATCCTGTACTTCTGTCACTAACAGTTGCAGAGATAAAATAGGTCACCATAAATGACAGGAGGGAAAGTAATTAAGGAGAAAACAGTAACAACAGGTGGTTTTGCTAAGTATGTTTCATACATTATTTCAATTCTCATGAAAAAATGCCTTAAAGTTTTATTAGTGGTACTAATTTTTTTTTAGGGGAGGGTATCTTGTTTTTTTGTTTTTGAGATTGGTTTTCGCTATGTTACTTGAACTGGAGATCCTCCTGCCTCAGCACATGTCCCTCCACCAGATTTAGTGGTCCTATTTTAAAGATTAAGAAAAAGAAATACACTAAGCAGTCCTGGTGGTGCATTCCTATAATCCCAGCTACTTGGCAGGTTCTTAGGTAGGAGTATCTCAAATTCCAGCCCTACCTGGGCAACTCAGCTAGACTATGTGTCAGAATTTAAAGACTGGGGATGTAGCTTAGTAGTTGAACATTTGCCTAGCGCTTTCCAGGCCTTGTGTTCAATCCCCAGTACAGAAAGAAAGAACAATAACAACCTCCACAAGACATAAATACTAATGATATCTCCCTTGCCTCTGAGCTGTTTTAAAGATCAGATAAGAATATGTATTGTTTTTCTATATTCTAAAATGTCTCACTCTTCTACCAGAGCAGTTGCTCTTTTGCTAAAATCAAAAGATTTTATAAAATCAAAAGATTTAAATAATGCCCCAGCGTCACTACAGTTTTAATTAATTTTATTTTTAAAATTATCATATATTCAAACTGCCTCTTTATAGTGTAAAAAGTATCATGAGTTTTAACACATGTATAGATTTATATAACATCACCACAATTGGGATACAGAACATGACTACAGCTTTTCAGATTCTTTTTTGCAAAAAATGTTTCACATTTATGTTGCAAAAAATAAAAGAAAGGGATTTAGATAAATGTGCTGAAGATGCAAATTAATGAAACTGGCATTTTGCACAAATCTCTGCAGTCTCCAATCTCTGCAGCTTTTTTGTCTGGGCCATTTTTGTTGTTGTTTCTGCAGACCCTTTCTACTAACCATGAATAGATGCAGCGTTGGGGCCCTCACACTAGACATGTTACAGGAACAAACTTCAACATTACTTATTTGATCCTTTTTATTGTACCAGATCTTAATTTTCTCAACCGTTTTCCTTAATATCATTTATCCCCCTCTTTAATATGAAGAAACCTGGAATAACCAAGACCTTCTTAATACTGTGGAGGAAGTTATTTGATTGGGGCAAAGGGGATATAGAGTTTTTGAGAGATCAATGACAAGGTTTTCAGGACCCAAGAATCGCTCCAATATAATAACAGATCCCTCCTGTAATCAATCACTTTATTACTTCTTTCCCCCTACCCCATAGTCCTGCTCCCTGCCGGGTGCCCCCTGGAACTAGGGACTTTGGGATAAACTTCTGCATTCCGGATCAGCCTGGTCTATTCCCCATCCCACCAAGTTCTCTCAGCTTAAGTTACTTGCACTGACAGAAGGCGCCACATCTGGAGGGGGTGGGGCGGGCGGGTCCAATTTCTGGGTGACTCACTTGGTTGTTATTTGCCTTTTGTTTCTAAAATGCTTTGGCTGCCGTTTTCTTTCTTCTGCTTTTAATTTTTGGAGGAGAAAAACCTAACGAATCAAGAATGAGTCTCCACTCCACTAATCTTTCTCAACCGCCCCTCCCCCAAAGTTGGTTCTCTCTCTTCACAAGTTCCATAACTACCCAAGACGTGCGGGGGCGGGACAGGTGGGAACGCATTAACAACACTTAAATCTGAAGTTGACAGCCAAAGGTACCAGTTTGGTGGGGAGACTTTCTGAAGCTCCCTTACACACTGCTCGGCGTTTGCTATTGCCGCTGTACATTTCAGCTCATTTCTTTTTGCTGCTGCTGCTGCTGCTTTGAGCTGCTCCGCAACGCCTTTATCTCGTCGCTGCCAAAGGAGCCCGAAGCAGGATAAATTCCACGAGATTCCCCAGCGGTTTCGTTCCTGTCCGAGGTAAATACTGTATGCAAAGTGTAGAACCACCAAAGGATGCCGGGGAGGGGGAAGAGAGAGGGATTCCCTCACCTTTTCCGGCACGTTCCTCGTTGATTTCCACCAGGAGGAGGCGCGCAGCCGGATCACCCAATCTCCCTTCCTAAGTCCACCCTGCCTAGGGCTGCCAAGGTTGGCTGCGCGGCCAAAATCCCTCCTGCAGGCCAGGCCCTCCCCCTCCCCCCGGCTTGGTTTTTCCCAGCTGTGGAGGTTGGGCCAGGGGCTGGGGTGCTAGGAGAGTCGGCGCTTGCAGCGCGGAGCCCGGAAGTCGCCCTGACTCTGGTGGGACTCCGAGTTGGCTTCGGAGGTGGCGGGCACGGAGGTGAGCTGTGGGGAGCCAGAAACCGAGCAAGAACCCAGAGGTGGCGCCGGGGCCGCTCCCTGTCCTCGGCAGGAGAGTAGCTTTGGTCCTGATTGCCCCCCAGCTCCGAGACCCACCGCCGCTTTGTTCGCGGACTCCGTTTCTCTCCTTGGGAGAGGACTTGAACCCCCTCTAGGATCGAAGAGACTGGCGGGGCGCGGGTTGGGGGTGGGGGGCGACAGTTCAACGCCTCTCCATTCCCTATTAATCCAAGAAGATTCAAAGAGAGATCAAAGGACTCCTGTAACCTGAAACTTCCCTTTGGTCCTAACCTGGACCGGGAGTAGAGGTCTGGGCGGAGGCGGAGACCCCGGAAGGCAGGTGGTCCGCGGAGGCGGTGGGGGAAAAGAACTGGAAGATTGAGAAGTTTAGTTGGGAAGACGCTGGGGATTAAGCGAGAAGTTAGAGGCGGGAGATGTGTGAGATCGGGGAAGGAGGAGGGCGGGAGGCTAGATGGGTATATATAGTGTGGGCCCGGGCGAGCCCAGACTTGGCGCTCCGGGTCTTGGAACTAGATACCGCTCCGCTCCGGGGTAGGATGTGCGATGCGGTTGGGGGAGGAGAAGACAGTACGGGCGGTTGGAAGGAGGTCTCTGGGACAGAGCGGAGCCCTTGGCTCTCAGAGACCGGTTACTTCTCTCGGGGAGCGGCGTACACCCGGGTCTTCACGCTTCTCTCTCGCTTGTCCCAGGTCGCGCAGCGGATCCACTGACTGGCGCCAACATCAAGAGGCAAGGAGGTGCCACCCAGGGCGGCGCTGGAAGAGGAGCGGGAGGAGGAGCGCGGAGACCTGCGTCCCTACCCGCCGTGCGTACTTTCTGGAGGGAAGGGCGGGGGAATTAGCCCCGGGAGGGGGACGCTTGGTGGCAAGGGGTTATTAGCCAAGTTCCGGCTGCGGTGGTCCCCCTCGGCTCCCACAAGAGGAAAGTTTTCTCCAGACGTTTCCGGCCGGCTCGCTCCCTCCGGGCCCAGCCTCCCGAGCCTTCGGAGCGGGCGCCGTCCCAGCCCAGCTCCGAGAAGACGCGAGCCGCGATGCCTGGGGGGTGCTCCCGAGGCCCCGCCGCCGGGGACGGGCGGCTGCGGCTGGCGCGGCTGGCGCTGGTCCTCTTGGGCTGGGTCTCCTCGTCCTCTCCCACGTCCTCCGCGTACTCCTCCACCTCTTCAGTGTCGTTCCTGGGCTCGGCGGTGTCTGCTCAGCCTCCACTGTCGAGCCAATGCCCACCGATGTGCGAGTGCTCCGAAGCGGCGCGCACCGTCAAGTGCGTGAACCGCAACCTGACCGAGGTGCCCGCGGACCTGCCACCCTACGTGCGCAACCTCTTCCTCACCGGTAATCATCTGGCCGTGCTCCCCGCCGGCGCCTTTGCCCGCCGCCCGCCGCTGGCCGAGCTGGCCGCGCTCAACCTCAGTGGCAGCCGCTTGGTGGAGGTGCACGCCGGCGCCTTCGATCATCTGCCCAGCCTGCGCCAGCTCGACCTCAGCCACAACCCACTCGCCAATATCAGTCCCTTCGCCTTCTCGGGCAACAACACCAGCGCTTCTGTTCCCAGCCCCCTGGAAGAACTGATCCTGAACCACATCGTGCCCCCTGCAGACCAGTTACTGAAGCAGAACCGAAGCTTCGAGGGCATGGTGGCCGCGGCCCTGCGCACGGGCCACGCACTACGGGAGCTGCGTAGCCTGGACCTGGGCAGCAATAAGTTCCTTTACCTGCCTCGGGACTTGCTGGCTCAACTGCCCAGCCTCAGGCACCTGGACCTGCGGAACAACTCGCTGGTGAGCCTGACCTATGTGTCCTTCCGCAACCTGACATACCTAGAAAGCCTCCACCTGGAGGATAATGCTCTCAAGGTCCTTCACAATGGCACCCTGGCGGAGTTGCAAGGCCTGGCCCATGTCAGGTTATTCCTGGACAACAATCCCTGGGTCTGCGACTGCCACATGGCGGACATGGTGGACTGGCTCAAGGAGACAGAGATAGTTCAGGGCAAAGCCAGGCTCACCTGTGCATTCCCGGAAAAAATGAGGAATCGGGTCCTCTTGGAACTCAACAGCTCTGACCTGGACTGTGACCCTATCCTCCCGCCATCCCTGCAGACTTCTTATGTCTTCCTGGGTATTGTTTTAGCCCTGATAGGCGCTATTTTCCTCCTTGTTTTATATTTGAACCGGAAGGGGATAAAAAAGTGGATGCATAACATCAGAGATGCCTGCAGGGATCACATGGAAGGGTATCATTACAGATATGAAATCAATGCGGACCCCAGGTTAACAAACCTCAGTTCTAATTCAGATGTCTGAGAATCAGTAGAGGACTGGGGAAAAAGGACAACTCTGCATGAGGTGTAGACTTAAGCTTTATCCAGTATTAGGCTTGCTCTACTTCCACCCTCCACTATAGACACCACTGACTTTGAAAGCAGTGAAGGGGTTTTGCTTCTTGTTACGTAAATTTTCTTGGTGTGTTCTATGTAAGAATGTAAGACGATGAACAACTGTGCATAGTGTTTTGCCCTCTTTCTTTTCTTGGAACTCCTCAACACATGTGGAGTGATTTTTCAAGTTTTAGCATGGACTCCTTGCTGTTTCTCTTAGTACAGTTCAAGGTGTAGCAAGTGTACCTACACAGATAGCATTCAACAGAAACTGCCTCAACTTTTTTTTGAGAAAAATACTTTATTCATAAATATCAGTTTTATCCTCATGCATCCCATGAACTGCCTGCAGACCTTAGCAAGCTCTTAAAATAACTCTGTAGTGCACAGGAGCACCTGCATCCAAGAGCATGCTTACATTTTACTGTTCTGCATATTACAAAAAATAACTTGCAACTTCAGATAACTTCTTTCACAAAGTAAATTACATTTTTTGATTGCAGTTTATATGAAACTATACTGAATTTTTTCTTTTTATAAACTGCATCAAGATTGAACAGACTGAATTGTTGGAAAAAATTCAATAAAGATTCTTAAAAGAATTACACTGTGTTCAAGTTTGGTATTTGAAAAATGGATGAAGGGCAATAATACTGAATGGTCTTGGTTCAGATGATAATTAAGTTATTGGTTAGCAAGCTGAGCAAGGTCTTATATAAATAGTCTTAGAATATAGTTTTGAAGTGGTGGATTCTTTTAGGATTTAAATAGAGTATTTGAATATTTATGTGACTACATTTCTCATGGTCCCAAAGTTAATGCTATTCATGAAACAATTTTGTAAGAGCTTTATGAAGTTGGTAAGAGTGAATAGTTCTATATGATAAACAGTTCACAGTTTGGGGCTTTTTCTGGACTAATGAAGTTGTTAGGGCAGAACAATATTATTTACATAATAAAACTCTGAATTAAATTGTTCTATGGATGTTTAAAGGGTAAAACAAATATAATAGAAAAGTATAAAGATACAGTATTCAGAAATAAATATTTAAAAGTATAAAGACACAGTATTCAGAAATAAAAGATTTAAAAGTGTAAATTTAAAAAGAATTCACTGAGGTTATAAAGTAAATTACAACTTGGATTTTCTTGAGAATATTTTTTAAAAGCATTTAAATGAAATATACATTAGAGACCCAGCTAATATATTTTTAAAATTGCCATAATTGAATTTAAGCTTGAGGAAATAACCAGAGATAAAAGTCTGTGTTTATGTAAAAGTATCTCAACTAATCAGAGATATTAATGTCCAGTTCAGGATTTAAGAATTTGAGGATATTTTTTGTGTTAGCTAAGCTCTGTATAGGCATATACACTTTCATAAGGAATAAGTCATATTTAGACATAAATAAAAGCAACTATAATCAATTGATAGCATTGATAATGCTTTTTTTTAAGCTTATCATCGGCCATTTAATCTGAAAAGTAAATTTTATTAATCAATCTCCAAGCCTTTAAGTGATTTAAATTTAGCCTGTATTCCCTAACTTAAAGCATTGGGTAAATGTACATCAATAAATCTTAGGGCCTGCCTGCATTCCCTTTAAATTAGTTATGCTCTTCAGTGCTTTATGTTTGAAATAAAATTTATATTTCCATATTTGTATAAATATAATAGAATTAGTACTTTAGGTCCCAGAAATGTTTGCTAATTCCTTTTTTAAAATTAAATTCAGAAGTTTCTGAATAGAGTTATCTATTCTGTGACTCTATTTCTTGTTTAGATTATACAGTATAGTCACAACAGACATTTTAATACCTTAAGTTCAACAAGACTCATTTTATGAAACTTGATAGTATTCATTATTATTTATGAGTTATATTTCAGATCCTATAATTACCTGATTAAAGACTAAATATGTGATTCTTAATATTCCATAATTCTTTTAAATATTTAAAGTGTTCACCAGGGATTCATAAACTGGCTGACTGCTATTATTTCCTAAGAACAATGAAGATACTCTGGCCTATCAAAAATAGTGAGTGTCTAATAAATAACAGCATGGCATTTTAAGAGTAAGCTGCTGATAAACTTTAGTTGGTACATCTGCTGATATTGTAGAGAACATATTATAATATTGATAGAGACTGTATTCAGAAGAATTGTTTTTTTATCATAAGGTTCTCTGTTAAAAATTGAGCTTGTCTACAATTGAGGAAAGCAGTAGATTCATAAGTTCTGCTTTTCTCATCACCTCCCTGAAGCGATGATGACTCTGATCAAATGAAGCTGGGTTTCCGTCTGTTAGGTGGGTGGCTTTTTTGAAGTTATGACTTCTTTCTTCTTTTGCCTCCTCCTCCTCCTTTGTACGGACTTCCCAATTTACCACGGCTTTGTTTCCTATCCCATCACTCCTTGCTATTCTCCAAAAGATAGCAATAGAAATTTTTCAGGTAAAAATGTTGTTTGACAACTGGTTGATATTTGTGCAGTTATAATACACAAGTCTATATCCTTGGAAGATAAGTGTTATATAAATCCAATAAGAGGATATAGGAAACATGAAATAAAAGCAAAATTATTGTGACATTATTTAAAAATAAAAGAAGTAGATTTGTAGACAGTTTTTTACCATTATGCACTATTATTTCTGAACACTTACAAATAATCCATTTTTAAAAAATTCATTTTGGTTGGTGTTATACTTTATTGCTGAGTTTTAGTGTTGAGCAGAAAGCATCCTTTATCCATTACAAGTTTTGTTTGAAGAAAGTTGAAAAAATACCTTAAAGATGATCCCTTTTTAAAAAAGCTATTAAAGTGTCCAACAAAATAAAGATTTTAGAATAGTAAAGCCGTTTGACCTTGAATTGAAACTCCCCTCTTCCGTTGTAACCACTCAGTTTGTAGCATTAGTTTCTATAATATTAGTTTTGCTGTCATGAGTGTGATTCATTGGTGACCTATAAGGCAGCTGATAGATTTTTTTCTTACAAAATAGGGAGATATTTGATAGTTTGGGGGTTTTTTTTACAAGTAGCTACACATTTGCAGGAGTGGTAGGGAAGGCTGGGTTGAAGTAAATGAGCAAATTATAATGAGATTCTTTAGAAATATTATTAATTCTTTAGAAATATCTTGATTGACAATGAATATGGATTGTTCTCACCTCAATATTTAATTGGAAATAACATCTCTTAGTTTTCTGTCATTTTAATTAAGTGTCTGTAAAAAAGAAGAGTCAAATAAACTATAATTGTTTCTTTAGGAATTGTTTTACTCTGTCCCTTTTGACCCAATGTTCTAATGTAGGGGTTCCCTTGTTGAGGATATTATAGGCTTTGCAATTCTAGTTTTCAAGAGTTTATCTCTTATGCCATTTCTTCTACTTTCCATTTTTAATTTTCCTCCAAAGACTATGTTAAGAGACACTGTGAGGATTTGCAAGGCTAAAAACAATTTGGCACATGCTTTCTTCCTGCTCCGAAATCCATTCAGTTATCCAGCCTTCACAGCAGCACCATAAAATGAAGAAATTTATTAGATGAAATTCAGGTTTACATTTGTGCAAGAATCTTTAACAGTAAAGGAGAGGAAAGGGGAAGAAATTATATTTCTACATAACCTGAAAAATAACTTGGTAGTGTCTTTTAAAAATTAGCAATACTGCAGTACTGTACTAGAAATAATTAGCTTAAGAAAATATATTCTGCATTGTCCAGGTGACCCTGTCTCCTTTCAGATGGGAAAAAACCCCAGCTCCTTCAGGTTGTTTTGTATAGTTATCTTTTCATTCTAATCCTTAAAGACTTTTAATTTAAAAAGACAGGCTTTTAAAAATTTTATGTCTTACCTTAGATCACTTTAGCAGCTCCATCTTATCCATGGGTTTTAAAAATATATAGACTTAAAAATAATATTAAATATATGATTTATATATCTATAAGAATATGAATTTCTTAGTATTTCACAATAGGAAGGACTCTTAGACAAGTCAAACCCAGTTTTCCATCTACAAATGAGAAAGTGATAATTGTGACTTACATAATGACAGTCAGGACAAGATTCCAGTGTCCCTTCTAGCTCTCTTGATATTACTAATAACTTACCTTAAGGCCTTTGAAATTCCTATGTCTAGTTAAAACAAAAAAAGCATTTGTTTTGGTGAATTTATTTGTTTTATCATTTTTGCTTTGACTGAGTATTTCAATTTGCTTCAGATTTCCAGATTTTGAAAGTTTTACTGTTTTAGACCCCTGAATATACTGAAATGTTTTTGAAATAATTTTTTTTTCTGAGAATCTTATTACTATAAAGCCCCTCTGAGTCTATGATATGATAAGAAATATTTTGGAAAAGTAGTGGTGATATTTCTTCTGAAAGGAAGGCTAAAAATTCTAGAATGCTGTGCTAGCTTATATGATTCAATCTTAAAGATGAGTTAACTCAGCTGATGAGAAAAGAACCAAATGAAATCAACCAAGTTCATGGCTGAAACTAATCACCAGGTGAGACAGTCCACTTTGCATGCTGTGGTCTGCTCTCCTGGCCCACACCCACTGCAGGTGCATGCTACCATCCTCCAAAGGCCTAGACCAGTCAGGGTTGCTAAATCAATGCAAATTCATCATCACCCTGGAAGATCAGCAGACTGACCAGGCAGACTTGCCAGCTCTGCTGCTGATGTGCCTGTTTACTGTTTTTACATGTGTAGGACATACAGCCATCCCAGTCACCTCACGCTGTAGGTATACCTGTCACAGATTGCAGTTTGTCATTTATGTGAATTTCGAGAAGCCTCTTTTATGGGTGCCTTTTAATAGATTCCATGGGAAATTAGATTTTCTTAGCTATTTAAAATGAAAGTGTAGTTTAAGATGAACTATTATGATTATTATATCACTAACTTACATGTAAATGTTTATAAAAATCCTTTTGATGTTTAGCTGACTTATTATGATAATAGGACTTACTTGGGGTTTACAGTATAATTTGGTTCATGTAAAGTAACATTTGTTTCAAGGAAGCAAAAGCTTAAGATATGACCAGCTATAATACTTTTTGTGAAAAGTAAATAGTAAGTAATATATCTTAAAGAATCTGAGGATGTTATCAAGCTGTAATGGAAGTTCACAGATTTCCATACTCCCTTCAACCACCCCCATGTTCCTTAGTTCTGTTTTTACTATTTCTTTTCTTCCCCCAGAGGAAACTATGATGAACATTTTAATGTGAAGATCAGAATAACTGAAACTTTTGGTGGGTCAGTTTTCAAATATACATGCCTCTGACAGTTTCCCTCTTTTAAAATATGTAAACTGTATTCAAAGAAGACTTTAGTTTTCATTTAAACCCATTCTATGATTATTCTTATGGATCATTCAAACACATGGCTATAAAACACTTAAAAGTCATATTTTTAAGTTAACTCACATTTTGTGAAGTATCTAAAAATATAGAGGGCAGGGAAATGCCAGGAATAATCCTATTATTAAGGAAAAAATGCCCCATCATTGAGAGAAACCGCTTTCTCTTTATATCACATGTGTTTTGCCTTTTCATTTATAGTCCTCACCATCATTAAAAACTCTTGATATCTTATTTTAGAGTATTGTAAATAATCCCATTTTATACATACAGGACTCTTCTTGCAATCTTAAGTAATGTTCTAGTGAACATTGTTGTACCTACCTGTGCTTCTACATCTGACATTTTTTCTTTATGGTAGATGCTTGAAGGAGGATTATTGCATTTTTCTAACCTCTAAAAATAATTTTTATGTCTATTTAAATTAGATAGTTCACTTTATATTTTAAGAGTTTTGTAACAAACTTCACATAGTAATGCAATGATTGTGGACAGGATTTGAACAGGAAGAAAGTTTGACCAGTTTTCACATGAACTAGTCACTTTTAAATCCATAAATGTCTATTCTTTATTAAAGTAAATTTAGAAGGCAGCTAAGCTGATAGCTCAGTTGAGAGAGAGGGGGGGGGGCAAGCTAGCGCTGCAAGGTAGGGAGAGGTTTGCAGGCTATAGAGGAACATCTGGAAAATCATTTTAACTACTTATACTTTAGGAAGCAATTTTCAAGACAAACATGTCTTTGCCTAAATTCTCTTCTTTTGTAGAGGATTTGTGTGTGTGTACTGAAGATTAATTTAGATTCCATGTAAGTGATCTTATTGTTTTAATCTTCCTGCTAATTTGCTTTAAAATTTCAGTGAGGTCTCATGAACCAGTTATCCATGTCATTCTATAGATATTTACTAAAGGATTTCTAAGTATCAGGCATTGTTGTACTGGGTTTTACAAAATGAGTTTCTAACATAAAATTGCTTTATTATCTAGTAGTGAGGATAAGCAACAATAAAAACATTTTATTGAGTGCTTACTATTAGACACTAGGCAAAGCCTTTCATAGAAGGCCTTATTTCTTCTCATTCGAAAAGGAAATTGAGGCTTAGAGAGGATAGATGATTTGCCCAAGGACTAGTAGGAACAGATGTAGGATTTGAACTATTAGTGGTTTTTTGTTTATTTGTTTGTTGTTTGGAGGGGTTTCTCTCCTTAGGACTCATGCTCTCAACCCTTGAGCTTTAAGGGCAGTAAGATGTGAATGAACTTGCTGTATAGAAGAAAATGATGAGCACAACTGGTGGTTCAAACTGTGATATGGGTTCAAAGCAGGGAGAAATCTTATCTGCTTGGGAGAATCTGCAAAAGGCTCATGGAGGAGTTATATCTTAAGAGATTTTGAAGAAGAGGTAACTTCAGATGGTGGATGGAAAAGAAAACTGAAGACAGAAGGAACAGCATAAGCAAAGAGAAAGGAGGCAATTGACGACCAGTCGTGTTCTAGGAACAGTAACATTTGAAGCGTAATATTGGCTTCATTATGTGGGAGGAGGAGGAGGGACAGAGCTTAAAAGCTACTAGTAGTTGGACATCAGAAATGCTGCCAGACTCTATTACAGTGCACCACTGATATTTGATTGATGACTGATATATGTCACATATCATTTAGTTGATTTTGAACTTGTTTAAATAAGCCATTATTCGGGAAGATCAGAAGTTGCAGGCCAGCCTCAGCAATTTAGTGAGACCTTGTCTCAAAATCAAAGAAAAAGGGCTTGGGATGTAGCTCAGTGGTAGTGTGCCCGCCCCTGGGTTCAATCCCTAGCACTGGAAAAAGATTCCTCACTACTAAGGCAAGATTGTAATACTGGGTAATTCTGTAATACCCATCTCTGTGGAGGTTTTATGAGCATTAAATTAAATAATTTGTACAAATTGCTTAGTTCAGCACACAAAAAAGATATCATTGTACACTATGAAGATTAAAGCATGAGGCTAGTTAGGGAGGTGAAAGTAACATTGGCTGCCTTCTTTACTACTAGTTTGAGAAGTGAAATTCATGCTTTGGTCACCACCAAAAATGTCAGAAACTCTGAAGAAGGTAAGAAGAAATAAGGCCTTATATGTGAAGGGCTTTGCCTAATATCTGGCTCAGTAAGCACTCAATATATGAAAACTTTTATTTTGGCTTTAGTAAGGGCAGACATGTTTAACCTTGGGTTATATTTTGAGTGTCTTTGAGGCAAGAAATTTCTAGTCGGTTAGCCTAAAGCGGGTGACCTTGGTTAATAAATTGTTATTGTTGAGTAATTGGCCAGATAATTGGTGCTATCCTAAGAGTTTGTACAATAAATAAACATTGAACCAATTATTGGCCAAGCTTCTTCTAGTTCTAAGATGACTGCATGAAATTTGGCCAGTTGTGTTGACCCATTCTTGTTTAGGGATGTCCTAATTAGGGGAAGGTTAACAGTGGCTCACTAAAGGGTTTTGTCATGTGATATGGTGATCTTACCATCAGGAAACTATGTGAATTGCCTTTTCAGATTACTCATTTCATCTTAAGGGACTCTCTAGATAGCCAGGGGTCTATGAGAGGGATGGCCTTCTACAGTGACATTGTGTCAGACAAGGGACTGGAGTCAGGAGAAGTCACTTCCTCCTGTAGGTTAGATGTGCCAGAGGGCCAAAGTTTAATTCTACTCTATAAGTACTACTTCCATTTTAACAGGGAGGCCTCTGTTAACTGTACCAAGTCTTCAGAGCGCTGTTTCATTGGTTCAGGGACCATGGGGCAGGTTGGTGTGGAGTCACAGGCTCAGGGCCTCTGAAGGACTTTTGTCTCCTGAAAAGCCCAGCATGCAGACAGCAGTTGATGTGTAAATGATGTGTAACATGGGGAAGAGGAAAACATCAGAAACCTATAGGCAACATATGGCCACCATAGGTGGTTCAGAGACTCCAGGAAGCAGTCTCCAGGGTACATTACAGGGAATGCCAAGTTTGGAAAGATTCTCAAGCATTTGGCTGGAGGGAACCCATTGAGGGGTACTGGTTTGCAAGCAACAACATAAGTGAACTTAAATAAAATTTGTAAGTGTTGCCTTCAGAACCCCTCAAATCCTAAAAATTTTGTGTTTTGTCTTAACATTGTGGGTGCTAGAGGATCAATAATTGTTTTCTGACAGTGTTGAGAGAGTAGCTCTTGACCAGCGAAATAATTCCTAGGAATTTAACTAATGTGGCAGGCAGGCCTTATATATACATATATTTTAATAGGGCAATGGCCTATTCCTTTTTGTGAACTCCTTTATGGTTATTTGTATTTCTTGAGTGAGTGTGTCAAATGAATCTTGGGTGAGAGGGATAGCATCAATGTCATATACCTATGTGACTGGAGAAAGATGGATACAATAAAGATGTTGGCTTTCAGAGACTGTGTGGGAGGGCAGGACTGAGATACTTCATAGACTGTGAGGTAAAGTTGTGTTGTATCGTTTTAATGGTAAAGGAAAATTCATGCTGAGAAGCTGTTGAAATAGAACATATTTGACAAATATATAATAGCAAAGTATTTTTCAATTACTAATTGGATTTTCTCCAATGTATATTTTTAGCACATTTGTCAAGGATCAGATGACTCCTTTATCTGTGTAAGTTCTTCTCCATGTCTTCTATTCTGTTCCATTGGTCTATAAGTCTGTTTTTATGCCAGTATCATACATTTTTGTAACTATACCTCTGTAGTATAATTTGAGATATTGTGATACCCTTTTTTTTTTTTTTTGGCTTATAATTGTTTTGACTATTCTGGATCTTTTGTTCTTCCAGGATTTTTTCCCTTGGTTCTTTGAAGAATGTCATTGATGTTTTGATAGGGATTGCATTGACTCTGTATATCGCTATTTTAACAATATTAATTTTGCCTATCCATGAACAAGGGAGGTCTTTCCATCTTCTTTTGTCTTCTTCAGTTTCTTTCTTCACTCAAGAGAGTAATTTCAGTAATCTTGGGTATGAAGGCCTTAAATTGGAGGACCATGGCATGAAAATTGTGATAATCCACTGTTAGATGTCATTCATTATAAACAAGTTTGAGCCTTGGTCAAATTGGGCAATTAAAAGAGAGAAACAGCAGGAATGATGGTTATTTTTAAATAGGTTTTAAATGGTGACCTTTAATCTCTATAGGCCATGTCTTAATCTGTATTAGAAAGTGTTAACTATTTTAGTTGTGTGGGGTGCTCCATGGGTCCCTTCTTGTTAAGCCAATCTTAAATGCCAAAGACATAATTTATTATTTGTTAAGTCACAGCATCCATTTCTGCTGTGGGATACTTTAGGTTAGTGTGTAATAGTTCTGTTGGTTAAGATAAAGCCTATCTGTTTGTCATCAGAGCCAGTGAGCAAGCCAGGAGCAAGATCAGAAAGACTCCTAGGTGGTGGCCATGACTAGACAACACTACTTAGTTGTTTTCATTTACACCATGCTTGGCAGGATCAATCTTCCCACCTCAAGTTCATCTTTAATTTGAGATTGATACACACAACTGTCCCCTGTCCCCCACCACACACACCAAGAAGGTCTGGGAGAATCTATTACTCCCATAGTGGGACTTTCTGCAGAAACAGAACAGACATCCACATTGATCTAGAATAGCTTGAACTGAGATGGGTGTGGATTTGGTTTTGATTGTGGTTAGGTGTTAGGGCCAGGCAAGAGTTCCATGTTTGATTGATTTGAAATCCCTTCCTTCTCCTTCCCCCCCCCTCCTGCCCTCTCTATACCAAGGAAGGGATGGCCAGGGACTTATTGACTTGTGCAGATGTGGGGTGAGGGGAAAAGGAAGGTGTGGGGTTTGAAAGCATCAGAGGTCCAGTATTACATTAATGAAATTAGTATTACATTATTAGATTGTTACTACTTCAAGTCAAAATTATGTGAATAGTATAAGTAACTCCAGAAATGGAGTCAGACTCCATTACCATTTTGCTCTAGGAAAGCTAATCTGCTAGTGAGGATGGGAGAGACAAGACAATTGATTTAAGTGGCTATTTCAATAGTTAAGGTAAGATTGTTCTTTATACTAGTTTTTTTTTTTTTTTTTTAACTATCAGTTAAGGAAAAGAAAAAGACTTTCGTGGTCAAGCCTAAAGATTTTGCCATTGTTTAGCAGATTCATTCTTAAGACCGATTGATTGTGGCCTCAGAATGAATAAATGGAGACCAGCTGTATCTAATAGCCTGAGGGTTTCACTTCTATCTCTTCTTTTTCTCTTCCATCCTTTGAGAGAGCTGTGCTAGTGAACAATTACTTCACCAGAGAGTTATGCAATCTAACAATGTAATACTAATTAAGTAAAACATTGGGTGATGATGTGTTCTCACAGTCCTTAAGTGGTAGGTTAGTTTTAAGTTAGCTTTATGCTATAAACTCTGTATGACATACTGTAAAATATGTGCACATGCTTTGCAATACTGTATGCTACATACATGGCTTTATACTACTCACAAAATTTTGACTTGAAGTAGTAACTCATTTTTTTCCTCTTAATGGGAATATATAGTAGGGACTACTTCACTGATGAGGAAACTGAGGCACACTGGAGATTAAATAGGCTGTCCAAATTTACACAGCTAGTAAGTGGTAGAGCCAGGGATTCAAATTCTGTTCCAAAGTCCATATTCTCAACTACTGTTCTATATTGCTTCTGGCATGTGCATAGTAATCACAATGCTAGCGATGCTTAGAAAAATCTAGAAAATAAATATAAAATAAATGTATGTGTATATAAACAGATATTTTTTTCTTAGCAAGTGTGGTATAAGATGAGTGATCCAAATAATTAAATAATTCAATTTCAGTTTCAAAGTCTTTTCTTTCTTTCTTTCGTTCTTTCTTCTTCTATTTTTTTTTTTTTTTTTTGCTTTTTTTATTTTGGTGGTTCTAGGGATCAAATCCAGGACCTCATGCATGTTAGGCAAGTGCTGTACCATTGAACTATATCTCTAGCCCTTCTGTTTTTTATCTTAAAATATAAACACAAAAATCACTGCATTCTGATGGTATTTAATATATGTGATATATTAAATATATAGTATAAAGCCCTGAATAAGATATTGTATATGGAAAATAGCCCTGTAAGATGCCATTTGCATATCTGAAATTAAAAATAAAACTCATGATAGCTTAAAAAAGAAGCACTTTCCTTAGGAGTAATATTGCTATTTTATTTTGAATATCTATCTAGATGGGTTCATAGATTTTCTTTGTGATATTAAATTACCAGTTTTATGTCATTAGCAGCATCCAATTTTGAGAAAACACTTTCTACAAAGTGAAATTTAGTTTTGAAAAATTTGACCATCAATATAAGACCAGTATAGATAAGTCAGACATTTCAAACCAACTCTTGGATATTTTGAAAATCTTAACTCTCAGATCTGAGGTCTGTCATTTATCATATGAATCAGATCTTTGTGAAATTCTCCCCTTACAGTTTAGAAAACATTGTCATGTCTTTTTAGCTTAATCTTGGCTGGACACTTACCTTCTGGATGAAGAAGCTGAGAACGAGTGCCCAATCCCTCTCATGTGTCTTCTGAAGTGTTAATACTTGTGTCATTGCCAAAGCCCAGTTTTAAGGATTCCTCAGTGTCTTGTGTAAACTGTCCTCGATATGTACTGCAGTTAAAATATTTTGCAAATAACCTGCATTTTCATGTTCAAATTAGCTTCTTATTATTTTAACTTACTTTATTGGTCATGCCAGCAAAATAACTGCTCAGTCCAAAGAGACAACTTCTTTCGATTAACATGACCTTTAGAATAAAATAAAAATGCATTTTAAGATTGACTTGACTTTTCTTTTTTTTGATTTGACTTTTCTTCCCCTAAACTTGACTGATTTGCTTGTGTAGGTTGCCATAGCATTAGTCTGAGGATCTTTGGAAAAAGATGTAGCAATACAAATAAAAAGTGAAGGACTATTGAATCTTATTTTTCTTGTATCTCATCTACCTCTTGTTTTGCTTTGGCATTTGGACAAATTGATTCAGCTCTATGACTCTAGTAGGGAAAAAATGGCATTTAACTAAACATAATCAGCAACGTTAATGTTTAAGGTATTTGACTGTTACTGTACTTTTGTTGTTGTTTGTTTGAAAAGTTTAATATGCAGGCAGCATTTTGCCAATGGAACCCAGTGCAGAAAGCTGATGGTACTAGACCAGATAGAACTAGTTTTGGCTAGTGTTACAGTGGATTGAGGTTTGACTCAAGAGGACTTTCTTATTAACAATGGTTTTTGGAGACTGTCATAGTATGATACTCTCCCAGGGAGACTGACTACATTAATATGGATTAGATTCAGCACTGAATGGCAGAAAAAAAACAGAATTGAAGTAAATTTCTTATAGAGAGTGGAGATTTGAAGTCCAGAAGTGGTATGGCAATTTTGCTTACTAACTTCTCAGGAACTGAGGATGTTTCTAGCTGATTGCTTCTCCATGCCTAGTTGGCAACCCTAATCCTTTTGATCTAAATTGTCTTGAGTCTGGAATCTCTTTAGTCTGAGTCCTTGGGGAGCCTCGCATCATCTTGTAGTAGAAAGAGGGCCAGTCTTCTTGCCAGGATGCATTGTGTGTGTGTGTGTGTGTGTGTGTGTGTGTGTGTAGAGGGGATGTGCTCAGCTTCTCTATATTTTAAATTCTGTTTCTGATTCTTAACGGTGTATTTTCTTCATTGAAAAGTAGACTATGTTTCAAATTCAAGTGTGGAGAAAGCCCTCAGTTTCCTTTTGGGCTAGGTATCTTCTCCCCTATGTAGCTAAAATCAGTCGTCTACCTATTAGTGAAGTTTTTAGTTCAGTAAACACTTACTCAAGATTTTCCAAAGGTGAATGATTATGCTGGAGCATATGTGGAATAAAAGATGAATGAGCAGATTCATTCCTATAGTGGAAATTAGACAAATATACAGAAAACTTTACTGAAAAGCAAAAAGAAACAGTGTTGTGCAAACCCAAAAAGAAAGATTGTTTTTACCTGAATGAGTTAGAGAAGACTTCATGGAACCAATGGCATTGAATTTGGGCATTGGAAGACAGAGGTACTACAGGTAACTTGCTACATAACAGCCATCCCATCCCAAACCTCCTTCTGAAGATTATAGAGGCTATCCATTTTAGAAACTGAAAATGCTATTTGCTTATATTTTGTGTCACCTTTGAAACTAGAGAAATGGGTATGGATGGTTCTTTTCTTTTTTGTTTTGGATGGTTCTTTTCATTTTGCAATTTAGCAGAGGCCTGGTAAGAGCATGCTGGAAAAGATTTCCTTATTTTATAAAAATAAGTTATAAAAATAAATATATGGGAAGAATTTCATTCCCTTTCTTTTTGATATAGCTGTATGAAAATGTGGTGCCTAGTGCAATGGCAGCTGTCTTGTATCAGTAAGGAAACAAGACCTAAAACAATGACCAATGTGCTAAAGATAGCAAATTAAAATGATGGCTCCTTACATCTTGTGTGTAAGGCCATAAATGTCTATTTTGTCTAAGGAACAGTAGTTGAGAATGTTCTGTTATAGAGTGGTGTAAGCTCCCTGACAGAGTAGGTGTCCAGACAGTTTGGTGTTATGGTTGGGTTTGGGGCAGGGCGAGGTGGTGTTAGGAGAGAAAATAAACAAAAACTATGTCAACATTTCCCATTCCAGAGTGTGGCATGGAAAAACAAACAAACAAACAAAGTTATATCACACAAAAGAGCTAATCGTTTGGTTGGAATAAAAAGAAGAGAACAAGTAGTGGAAGTAACTGGGAAGATTTGAGACAAGATCATGGAAAATTTTGTAACCATGCTTTAGAGTTTAGAATTTATCCCACAGGAAACAAGAGTAAGCAGTTGAAGGATTTTTAAATAGAGAGAAATATAATCAAACTCTACTTTCTTCTTTGAAGAACATCATATTTTACATATATACTTTCTTGTGGTTTTACTGATCTCCTTTGGAATTTTCTTCATCCAATCAACAAGAACATATAATTTCCAAAAGAGGGACAGAATATTATGAATTTTATACCACTGCTGGTTAAACTTTAGGTAACTGCTTAACGATTTTGATTGCCTGAGGTAGTTTTCCTTTGATTAACCCTCATTTAAGCAACTTTAGAATCAAATGATTTGAGTTAATGGACATATGCAGACAAGAAGAACCCTTGTCAGAGATGCTCATTCTATTTTAATATGCAATTATTTGTACTTTTACCAAGAGTCAAAGCAATTTTTTGTTCCTTTTAAAGTAAGTTTTTTTTTCATTACAAGCTAATAAATTATTCATTGTGAAACGTTTGAGAAATTCAACAAATGGGAACAAGAAATAAATCAACATAGTTCCCTTACCCTCAGACCACTATTGTCCTTTAAGATTTTTTTTCTTGAATCTAATTAAATTTTAAAGGATTGAAGATGATGCATTAAGATATTTAAATTTAAGTAGAAAATATGTCACTAGCACATGCAGTTCAACCAAATAAATCTGATTTCATGATTTGACAGTAAAATGTTATATCAAAGCTCTGAATTACCACTTAGATAATGTGTTCTTCAGGATGCAAGCATATTATTCATTAGGAGTTTTAGTTTATTTCAGAAAATGAAGGAAGATTATCTCACAGTAAACAGAGCAGTGTTCTTCTGTTCTCAAAATTCAAAAGTTCTCAATTTTACTTTGCATTTTCAGAAAGAAAATCACTATCCAGTAGAGACTACATTTTTCTGAACACAGATTTTTACAACTTTTCCAGAGAATTTACAGCAAAATTCTGACATCACAAATACAGGAAAATACTGCATACAAATAACTAAGGATTTGATAAATGTGGATGAAATAATAAATGTGGTCCATATATAAATATTATATAAAACTAGCTATTGCTATTATATTTGTCATCAAGAAGTATTCTTTTGTTTGTAACTTGGGATTTGTTTATTACATGTTATTTGGGACTATTATGAAGGTGTTTTTAGAAAAACATCTAACTTATGTAATTATTAAAGTCATGTAAGTCTGTCATGTTCATTATATTGAATTGATCTAAATATGAAAAGTTTTTAGAATTTTAAAAAACATTTTGGCTTAACTTTAATAATCAGTTGCAAAAATAGCAAACCTCTCTCTCCTTTACAAGAAATATGCACATCTGTGTTTTAGGAGTGGCCTCTCCAAGTGGTGGTGTGCACACAAATTATCCACAGTGCTTGTTAAAATGCAGTTTCTGATTGAAAAGGTCTGAGATGGAGCCGGAGGTTCTTCTTTTCTAATAAAGTTAATACTGAAGCCACGGGCACAGGGACTATGCTTTAAATAACAAGGAAGAGGAAGAGAGAGAGAGAAAAAAAAAAAAAGAGGAAGAGAGAGAAAAAAAGAATTGCTAGCATTTCAAAGTAAGAAAATGTGTTTCAATCACTGATACGCTTAAATTAGTCAGAAATGCTGTGACCGGGGAAGGCCATCATTCAATACTACACTGTTCACAACTGCAAAAACGTGTGAGATCTTAACTCAGTTACATTTCCTCAAATCTAGCCCTGTTGGTCTGACACAACAAGTTTAAACCGGAGTCTAGACTGCAGACATCAAACATGAAGTATAAATTCATATTTTGGATTTGTGCTAGAAAGGAAACGTGGAATGGGTCTTTCCCAAGTCTTTGAAGATATTTAAATGTAGTCATTTTCATTAATTACTCTTAACAAATAATGAATATTGTTTGGAGAGTTTCTTGGGAACTCATGTCTTTCAAATGCTGGGCTTGTGTTTGATACCCTTTTGCAGACTTGTAGGCTAGTTACTGGCCTTTCATAAGCACACCAAAGTGAGGAAGGGAGAAAACTTAAAACAGAACTAATTCTATAAATAATAAGACATGTGATGCTCATTATATAGAGGTTTTTGTTGTTGTTTGCTTGTTTGTTTTTATTTCTTTCCTTTCTAAAATGTTGAACATTGAGAACACAAAGCTTCAGGATATTTCTCCAAGGCAGAATTTTTTCCATTCTTTGAGTAAAAAATCATCTAACACAAGTAAAGGTTAAGGGAAGTAAATATTTATCTCAGTGGTTACAAACAGTGCATTTTAACAAGTGAGGAGCAGACTCCTCTGGCCCATTGTGTTGGCTCCACATAGATGGTACAGGGTTTCCAGGCATGGGTGCAGGGTTCATCCTGCAGGCTTTCTTCTGGTAAGCGGGAACTCACCCCCACCCCCAGGCAGCTCCAAAGCAGGCAGAGCTAGATGCAAAATGACTTTTTTTTTTTTTTTTTTTTTTGAGGACTGGCTGTTTTCTCTGCCTCACCTAGGATGTCAGAAAACCACTCATTAATATGTTTCTGTCAGTGTTCATTTGTCATGTTTCGAGTTCTTTAAAGATCAAATCTGATGTCACAAATCTTAAGTGGAAGTGATGCCTTTATTATAAGCTACAAGGGTACCAGAATCTGATCAGTCAGTTACTGGCCTAAAGAGACTTTCATTTCACTTCAGATTCTCAGATTTCCATCGTTTCCTTATTAGCATGTAGATCTCAGTTTCTATGGTAGGAAAAATTCCCTAACTACAAAATAAAAATAATTTAAAAATAAACTTCCAAGAAAGAAAGAAGTGCACTTATGTAGCAAGCCACACAACTTAAACAGATGTTATGGTCTAGGTTCTGTGGCATTAGATGTCCAGCTGAGTGATCATTAAATAATAAAAAAACATTTCATAATACTTTAGAACTCAGAATTTTGGGGGTGGGGTGGGATTGAACTCAGGAGCACTTGGCCACTGAGCCCTATTTTGTATTTTATTTAGAGACAGGGTCTCACTGAGTTGCTTAGCACCTCACTTTTGCTGAGGCTGGCTTTGAACTTGTGATGTTCCTGCCTCAGCTCCTGAGCCTCTGGGATTATAGGCATGTGCCGCTGTGCACAGCAGCACTCAGAATTTTTAACCTCAGCTCTCTATCTTTTTCTTTTTCTCCCATTCTGCCAGTATCAAACTGATTTAATCTAAGTTGAGTGTTTAATGAGTGTCTACTTTATACCAGGCATTCTCCAGAACAGTACCTCACTGAACTTTCCCTCTGGCCTGCTCTGGCATAGAACCCTCATCAGGCTCTTCCCTTTCAACTCTGTGGCTCTGTGTCACAGGATGTCTCAGCCAGCTTTTAGTGATTAGTGCTACACGGATATGAAGGGATGCTCCCAAGCCAGAGAACTTCTGTCATTCACTGCCATCCCTGAAGTTGTTCCTGACCACATTTCATAACAAGTATTTGCAGGATGCCCAAGGGTAAATGTAACTGTGGCAAATGCTCAATTACACCTGAGGATGGGATAAGCTGAAGAACAAACTGCTAGGGTAACATTTTTTTTTTTATTTGTTCAAAATTGTTTACTTTATAAAATTGCCTCAAGATAAAAGTATAAAATTTAAAACATCAATTAAACTTTATAAAGCTGTGGTAATAATTAAGACAGCATCAAAACCTCCTAAAGTAAGCCAGAGTAAAAGAAAAGCCATTAGGGATATTGAAATTGTGCTTATATTTTGTTAGAAGCTTTAACCTTTTTTATTAAGAAGATATGGGGAGTTTGCCTTAGATTTAATTTGACATAAATATATCTTTTAGTATATTTATGGAACTGACCAAGGGATCAAGTTTGTATTGAGTATGTACTATCTTCTTCTATCCACTGATTTTCTGAGTTTTTAGCACCTCTCGTAATGCTCATGTTACTGGCTCCTCCCGTATGACTATATAGCAGTTAGAGGTGTTTGCTGTGTAAAACCAACATGGAGGCTTGGGAGTACTATTAGCCCCATTTTGAGAAGGAGAAACAGGTTCCAAATGTTTAAGGGACACACATTCTTGGCAGGAGTGTGTAGTAGAACCTTAGATGTAGCTATTCCTTGATCTGGCACCAGGACGACAACAGCTTCTGTCCCTGGACTTTGTCCAGGAAAATATCGGTCTCTGCTTCTCTTCTGAATTTACCTGATTTAGCCACATTTTGGTATAGCATGATGTCTGTTCAAGGCATTCCAAATAACACTAGGGCAATCTGGCTGGAGGTATATTCTGGGTATATGTTCATGTGTGCAAGTGTACCTTTGAATATGAATGTGCATGCATGCCTGTGACATGGGTGTGCACCTGTGGGCATGAGTGTGTGTGTGTGTGTGTGTGTGTGTGTGAGAGAGAGAGAGAGAGAGAGAGAAGAAGGAGGAGGAGGAGGAGGAGGAGGAGGAGGATGAAGAGGAGGAGGAGGAGGATGAAGAGGAGGAGGAGGAGAGAGAGAGAGAAGGAGGAGGAGGAGGAGGATGAAGAGGAGGAGGAGGAGGAGGAGGAGGAGAGAGAGAGAGAGAGAGAGAGAGAGAGAGAGAGAGAGAGAGAGAGAGAGAGGGAGAGAGAGAGAAGGGAAGCATGAGGAAGCAGCGTGAGAGGACACATAGTTGTGCTTGCTTTCACCTCTAACTCTCCTGCTCCTGAACTACTCACTGAGCAGCCTTGGGACTGAGATTTTCTGCTTCCGTAGTTCCCTCTTGTGTCACCACGCTCTGTTCACACTTTTCTTTATCTTAATTCTTTCAGGGGTCACTTAAAAGGAACTGAAAAATTATAGGACTAATTTAACTTTTCTAATTGGGAGATGCTAAGTGCAAACTTAAATACATTTTCCTTTTTGCAAGTGAATAAGATGCTTATAGACAAAGCAGGAGGAGACAATACATTTGTGAATTCCTCAATTCTTGATATATATTACTGTTAAATTAAAATAAAGGAAGAAACTGTCTGGCAGACTGGAAAACAGTTCTTTCTGAAGCCCACTTGTATGCAGAATATAACTTTACATGCCATATTTTTCTTTAGGTTCTATTGTTTTTGCAAAATAATAGAATAAAGACTAATGGAATATATCAGGGTTTGGGTTGTTTTTTTTTTTTTTTTTTTTTTTTTTTCCCCCTAGGAAGAAAAATTGTGCTGTGACTTTCTGGGAAAATTGTATCTCCTAAGGATAAAGTTTTAATCACAACGTTAAATGTCTACTTTTAGTAAAAGTTCATTTACACTACATAAAAATCTTCATTTGAATGAAGCTTCTGAATAATTGTTTCTGAATAATTTGGTTTCTTCTCTCATGTTTAAATAACTCTCCATTTTGTACTCCACTAGAACTTTCAAAAGTGAGTTGAACCCATTGTGACACCGATTGTTTATAATGTATATCATTAAGAAAAATATGCATATTCAAAACAAAACTGAGCTAGCTTTTTCTAGGAAGTACCAACAACTAGATGTAGCATATTTTGGGGAAAATGATTTTTTTTCTAGCGGAAGCCATAGCCATTTATATTATTATAAATTTTAAAATTTGCTTTTTCTCTTTAAAAAAACACATTTTTAAGAAAATAAACATTTAAAAATGACCACTATATATCATTCTTCCCTATTTGTATAGTATATTTGTTTTTCTAAAAATGTAATTTATATGTCTACCTTAAAAACTATTATGTACAAATTAGCAAAATTAAAATATTTAGTCAGATGAAAAATTTACTAAGTACCAATGAGGTGAGGTCAGTGAGTAGCTTATTTATTTCTAATCCTTATGTATCTAATATGTTATTTTCTAGGTCCATGATAACATTTTTTTTTCTGCACAGAAGAAGTGAAAATTGTCTAATATCATTCTATAGATAATAATTTAAATAATCTATGATTACATTTTTTCCATTTAGTGGCAAATTAATATTTGCATAAATTTTTTTAAGTTTTCATGAATTGAAACATTGCTCATCTCCCAAGAAAATGCATTTTCTTATCAGACTCACATAATTAACAAAGCATAAGATGTAATATTTTCATGTCTCCTACCTGCTAGCTTGTATGATAGGAGTCTCTTAAATTTATTTTTATTTGTATGACAGAAGGCATGTATTTCAGTGGAAGTTTTGAATGGATTAAGATCTCAGAAATTGTAAGTTGACTTTAACTTCTGTATATCCTTTGAAATAGGACTTTATGTAGTATTTTGTAATCCAGAAAGCTGGAGTTTGGAAAGGCAGTCAGAGAGTAGTGTGACTAAGGACTTAGATTATGGAATTAAACAGGTTCAAATCTTGGTCTTTCCCACTTCTCATGTGCATGAACTTAGCATAGGTTCAGGGCTTCTGTGAGTCCCAGTTTTCCCATTTATAAAGTAAATCTCATAGTAGTGTTTACCTTGGAAGTGTCACCACAGTTAAATAGTGCATGTTAAGAGTTTGGCATGTAGAAAGTGGTCAATAAATACATCTGCTGTATCAATTTCTTCCCTTGTCCACCTGATAAGCTCAGTGATGATTTAGATCATATATTTATATTTCATCTATTAAGAAAAGTGTGCATTTTTAAAATTAACTAAAAATTATATGAATTTTAATATCTTTATGTAATGTAACACTTTTATTATATAAAAGTAGTTTTTACTTGTGCTCAGTTTAACTTAACCCTGTAAAGTATGATAAGGAGGTAGAAAGATATTATGATCCTCACTTTTCAGTTGATAAACCAAAACAAATAAAAATTAATGGACTTGACCAGAGTTGCACAATATATAGCATTAGCATTAATTTGAACAGTAGGAAACAAATTTATATCATGAAGCAGTTGATGTAATTGATTCTGTAAAGAGGAGATTTTAGACATTGATTTGGAAAGCACAGTTTTCCTTTGCAGTTGATTTTTATTCTAATAATAGTGAAAAGTTTTTCGGGCACCTTAACTACATGTGGATTTATTTCTAGAGTACTTGCAGGAAAAAAAGAAAAGAAAAATAACTTACTTTTGAGTGATGGCAAAGTCTTTCAAGATATCAAGCCAAAGGGAAAAATACCTTTTTCATGACATTTAATGCCAAGATAATGCTTAGCTTAGCTTAAGATACATATTTGGTATTTCTTAAGGGCTTTGATGCTGCAGTAGTTGTCATGCATTTTCTTATTGCAAACATCACACCTTTATATGTTGTTTTCAACTTTATTCTGTGATCATATACAAATTACCACTTTGATATTCACAATCATATATGATTATTCACTCTTGATTTCACAAAGATACACAATTATTTGCCATTTCATTCAAACACACCCTGTAAGACAAAGAATTCTTGCTATTTATAAGTATCTTACAATTAAAACAGTATGATGGACTAATTCCCTGGTCTATTCAAAGACCATTTTTCCTGATTAACCATCCTACATCTGAAGAATGAAAAGAGCTTCTCTAATTATTCCATGTTCATTTGTGATAGAGAGATGAATATGTGCTGATGTTATTGAATCACTTTTAGAGTTTAGGGATTTTTATCATAAGAGAATCATTAATCTACACACTTGATTAGTCTGTTCATACCATATCTGTAATTTTCCTATCGTCACAAGTGCCATTTAAGACCCAAGGCAAGGAGAGAATCTCATAAAAGAAAAAAAACCTTTACATTATTTAGACAGTGTATTATCCATGAAATAAACAATGTACTGTTCTTGGTTCACAGAGCAAGCACTCTTTTGCCCTCTCTGGATCCCCAGTGAACTGCAGCTCATTAAACCCAGACTCACAGGGACATCAGACCCCTTCTCTAACAAGCAAAGGGGGTCAGCCAAGGAGAACTGCAGAACTGCTGGTCGGAATCGTCTCCCACCAGAAACCTGCTGTAATGAGCATGTTCTTGCTTCTCAGGGCAATCCTCATGCTCTCACTTTGCGCTCAGCAAGAACACCTGGGATTCTTCAGTCTTGCCATGTGTGGAGAACAGCCCAAAAATAGGCCTGCTAAGACTTCCAAGATGGATTGCAAGACTTTGTGAGTCACCTCTGAAACCTAAAGCTCTGTGCTTTGTGATTTTCGTTTGCATCATTAGGATGAGGAATTTCAGCAAAGCTAACCACAATTACATTCAGCTAATCTTAGCAGATATAAAAGCAAGCATTTTTCTCCTTCATATCTATATGCTTATACAAAGGGCAAATAAAACTTTGGGTTGGATAACCCTTTCACAACTATTGTCCTCAACAAAATGTTCATAAACACAACTTTTTAGTATACATATGGTATTTTACTAAAATACAAAATATGCTTCTCAACTTGACATAGCTATTATCAGTTACATTTACATACAATGGTAGTAAAGAATAATTAGATCTGGTATGTTAGGCATAAAGATTTCATACTGGTTCTTTATAATAGGGAGAGAAGTCAGGCAGTGGAAGGACTCGTGGGTAGGCTGATCTTCTCATGAGACTATAGCAGGAATCAGAGACAACCATAGAATACATAGAATAGATATCATGCAAATTTTACTAGAATGTCCCTATGTACCTGTGTCCTTCTCCATGTTTTGTCATTAAAAAGATAAATCAGTGTTTAGGAGGGCTGTTTTGGAAATACATCTCCATAGTAAGTTTGGAGGTAGAATCTGGAAGCAGAAAAAGAATGATGTAATATAATGGACCGAGAGATATACATGCAATAAACATTAGAATCCAAGTTGCTTTCTATTTGAAGGAGAACCCTATACATTTTAACGCAACTTTATGGCCTCAAAATGATTCAAGGATCATACCAGGCTGAGATGTTTGGTAAACATCTACTCTAGTGAACAAGAGTTAAAGATAAGTGAAAGAAAAAAGGAAAATGAGAAATGTAGACTAAGAAAGGAGAAAAAAACTCGAAGCAGTGGCTTTGTTTCCATAGACTGGGGTATTCCAGATCCAAAGATATGCAAAGAAAAACAGGTCTCAATAAGCCTTGCCTCTAAATTCCTTATGGCATAGGGATAAAGGGAGAACATGGCTAAGGCAAATGCAGATAAAAATTGAAAAGCTAATTTCAGCTGGTAGATTCAATTTGCCTTAACAATCTCAGTACATTTTTCAAAGCTTAAAGTGTTAATGTCAGGTTCATGGAATTACAGTCTTTAATGCCTCAAATTCATGTCTGGATGATAAATGATGACCTACATTTCCAACACTCCATTAGCCCATGTTCTCAAATCACTGTGTAGCAGTATCAGTCCTCACAAACTTTAAGAGCACCAAATATTATTACCACTCTTAGTCTGTAGAAGAGAGAAAATTGAGACTTAAATAAGTGAAATCAGTTGTCGAAGACTACATGGTATATATTGGAGCAGAGTTAAAATATAGATCCTCCACTTCTGCTCACATATGCTCTCTTACATACATCTTACTTTCTACCCGAAGTTATTGGTTCCCAGATTGGGAAATGCTGTAATTTTAGAAATTCTAAAGAATACACAAATTTTTTAGATCAAATGTGACTCACAGTACAAACACACGAATACTTGTTTAATTCCGTAAGTTCCAAGACAGCACAGGTTTGGTCAGAAATTTGATTATTTTAGGGCTAGAGCACCTAAATAATAACTGGAAGAGGAGGTGTTTTTTTTACAAAAATTAAGTTATAAAGAAATAAGATACATACCAAGAAATCAGGTTTTCACCTTTCTCAGAAGAGAGTATTTTCTTAAAGTTTGAAAAGGTGCAAGGAGCAAAGCCTGGGTTGATTCTCAGATCTCTGAGAGAACTGGCAGGAGACTAGAGTCTGGAACACTGGCAGCTGGAGCTGGCCCACACTGGCTGTGACAAGCCAGTTGTTAAATTTTTAGGGATTTTGTGAGCCAGTTTTTAATTTCAACCATTGATTAAAAATTAAATTATATTAGTTTAGAATTAAATATATTATTACAAATAAAAATAAGAAAAACAACTTATGATTTCCTAATAATTCAATTGCTTTTTAATATTATTTGTGCCATTGAGAGTACTTATGTCTATTTGTATCCATATGGCAGAATGTTATATAAATGGCATGTTGCTGTGCATTTCTTCCTAGCTCCACTTCAAATAACTTTATGTGATCATGGTGGGAGTATTTATACAAGAGAAATTGGCAAGCAGTGGAACTTGATTTTTTGTTTTGTTGATTGTCTAGAGCAGGGTTCAACAAACTAGGGTCTGTCTGCCATCTGTTGTTCTGAATAAAGTTTGACTGGATCTTAGCCATATCCATTCACCACATTTTGCTGCATAATTGTTGCAGACTTTATGCCATTTTTTTTTTTTTTTTTGCAAAACGGGGTTGCAACCATTATGTGAAACTTTTTATTTTAATTGTGACAATATTACTTAAAATCACTTATTACTAAACTGTCTTTAGTGCAAGGTTAGGATGCACAGAATATTCCTAAACATATGCAGTGGTGATGATTATATGGTGAGGCATTTAATTATTGTCTGTGGCTGCTTCCTTGCTACACTGGTAGAGTTGAGTAATTTTGACACAGTCATAATGGCCCACAAAGCCTAAAATGTTTTTATGTTTTACAAAAAAGTAAAGATACTTTTTACAGACAAAGTTTTTCTATCTTTCATCTACACTTAAAAATATAAGGGGGAAAGTATTAAAAATACAACACTTTTTATGTGTTAAATTTAAACTCATAAGGCTATAGTCTTTGTTACATAACAATCAGTGGGAATATTGGAAAGATTATCTGATTCAACTAAATAATCTCTCACATTATTGATGAATAAGTGAAGTTTTAACATAAGTGTGCTGAACTGAAGAGGTTTTACTTCTAATGAATATAATCCAAATGAGGATGAAAAAGAGCTTAATAGTAGATCACATTTCAGACTCAATGTCAGGTTTTTTTTTTTTTTTTTGTGAAAAGCTAGTGGATCAATTCATACCCATTAGAATGTCTTCTATCAAAAAAAAAATCAGAAAATAAGCATTGTTAAAAAATCAGATGTGTTACCAAGGATGTTAGGATGAGGTGAAATTGGAACACTTAACGCATCAAGGTAAGAATATAAATAATGCAAATAATGTAAATTTCCACTGAAACAAGGTGGTGGTCCCTCAAAAAATTAAAAACAGAAAAGTTAGATGACCTAGTAATCCCAGTTCTGGGTGTATACCATAGTCAAAAGAATTGAAAACAAACTCCTTAAAGAGATGTTTATGTATTTATATATTTCTCCATAATCACATTTGTCACAAAAACCAAGAAATAGAAGCAACCCAAGTGTCCATCAATAGACCAATAGTTCAACAGATGCGGTGTATACATACAGTGAATTATTATCCATCCCTAAAAATGAAGGAAACCTGTGGCATGCTCTCAAATAGATGACTCTTGAGAATTTTATACTAAATAAAATAAACCAGTCATGAAGACACTCTGATTTCACTAATGTGGGGTAACTACAGTAGTCAAACACATGGAAATAAAAAGTAGAATAATGATTCTTTGGGGCTGAGGGGAAGAGAGTAAGGAGGTATTGTTTAGTGGGTATAGAGTTTTTAGTTTGCAAGATGAAAAAGTTCTGAAGATTGGTTGTACTACAATGTGAAGATAATTAATGCTAGTGAACTACACACTTAAAATGGTTCAGATGATTATTATTATGTTGTGTGTATTTTACCACAGTTTAAAAAAGAGTCAGTGGATTGAGATACAATTCCATTTGTCAAATTGCAGTTTAACTGCCACCACAGCTTGGCAATGGTTGCAAGAATTGAGCAGAAATCAACTAAAGTCTTTAAGGAGAATCAGTTGGCCATATGGATTTTATAATTAAAAAGTTGTACATTTTATAATTGTTGTTAACATTTGCCAGTACACTGCTGTTGGACTGGGCCCCCCTCACCCAGGGACAGAGATTCACTCTAGTGGAGGGTCCTGGCTGGATCCAGGCACCCAGGTTCCATTTCTGATACCTCAACTATTTGGACAACTATGGTCAACTTTCTTAGATTCTCAAATCTGTTTCTTACTGTGTACAATGAGGGAAGTATTGAGTAATCTCCAAGGTTATTTTCTACTGTAAAAGTTTATGACTACATTTGATTTTGAGTCCATGGATATAGAGGCTGTTTTTCATTTTTGTACTTCCAAAAGCACTCAGCATTGTTCTTTGTATACTTGACTAATGTCTGTCAAACTAAGTTGAATAGTATTTTTCTCAAGATATTGATGGATTCTTAAAGATGACGACAGCTAAAATATTCTGTATGATTATGCACCAGGTGCTTCATTTAATTCTTTTAATTCTAGCAGTAGGTATAGTTATTAACTACACTTATTACAAATGTATGAGATTCCAGAAATCTCACAGCTAGCAAATAGCAAACTGGTATTAAAATTGAGCCTGTCTCACTTCACAGAAATCCTTTTAACTACTATGCCACAGTTTTTTTTTTTTTAAATCAAGAATTAAGTTCTCCTCTATAATGCTAATCATGGGGAAGCCCTCTGCCATGCTAGAAAAATGAAACAACAAGCAATCATTTACATCTATGTATTACAACCCCAGAGTGGTATCATCTGCTATAGTTCAGATGTTGAATGTCCCCTAAAGGTCCATGCATTAAATACTTGGTCTCCAGGGTAGTGCTATTTGAAGGTGGTAGGAGCTTTAGGAATTAGAACCTAGTGAGAGATCCTCAGGCTTTAGAGGTATGCCCTTGAAAGGAATATGGAACCCAGTCCCTTCTCTCTTTGCTTTCTGGACTCATAAGATAAGCAGTTTGCTGTGCCACAGCTCCTGCCATGGTGTGCTGCCTTTGTCAGAGGCCCAAAGCAAGTGGAGCACTTGGTCTTGGACTGGAATCTCCAGAACTGTAAGCCAAAATGAATCTTTTCTTTTCATAAGTTAATTTTCTCAGGTATTTTGTTATAGTGCCAGAAAGCTAACACATTATTCATGCCTCAAGCTTTAGTAAAAAATCAGGATCATTTGCAGTTCTAATATGTCAACTCCTGGGCCTTGCCCCAAAGCCATTCAATCACAATCCTTGAGGTGGAGCCAAGAAGCCACACTTTTATCTGAGTTGTAATTTAATGTGCTAAGTCATTTGGGAGAACAAGAATCCCAGAGAAGGGACTTTCAAATGTTTTTAACCACAATTTAGAATTAGGAAATATTTTGTGTTGTGATCCAGCATTTACATATGTGTGCCAACAAAAAATATGAGCATTTTAATAATATTATACTCTAATGTATTTATTTTTAAAGATACTGGTTCAGGGGTTGGGGTTGTGGCTTAGTGGTAGAATGCTTGCCTAGTATTCATAAGGCACTGGGTTCAATCCTCAGCACCACATAAAAAAGCTAAATAAACAAAATAAAGGTGTTGTGTCTGTCTGCAACTAGAAATATTTTTAAAACAATATTGGTTCATACATTGATCTACATACCGTAGATGGGTCACAACTGCAGTTTATAAAATATTGATTTATAAGATTTAGAGTTGTATCAAAAGCCTTCTTATTTTTTTCCTGATTTAAAAGTTTCCATATCCATGAGACAGAAGTCAGTTGTCAATCTTGCACACCTCAGTTAGCTTGCTCGATTATTACAGGCAAGACTGAATTTACTCCTTATCTTCCCTTGTTCTGACATAAAGAACAGGCTTTTTCTTTTTCTTTTTGCCTTAAAGCTCCACCTAGTTTCCATATGTCTTAACACTCCACCACATGTTAGCCACGGCAACCACAGCTCTGTGCTCTATTGGTGAGCCCTCTCCTCTTCAGCTTTGGGGGGCAGGCTACAGGGCCCACTTTTGTTCATGCAACTCCTACTTAGCACAACATAAGATTCGTTTAGCCTTTGGCATAGGATTTGCCCCATAGGAGTTCACTACCACTTCTGTTGGAGGTATGAATAACTTTCCAAGTGTAAACCTGTGACTTCATTTTGTTCCTGAGACTATCTAGCAGGGGGACATTCTGAATGATTTCTTGTTGGATTTAACTGAGAAGGGAGTTTTATATAATAAGGGGGTGGGGACTAGGGAAGAATAGAGGTACTTTGGATTAGACAGAGGGGAAGGAGTCTGGGGGTAAGAAGGATAGGTGAATGAATTGGACATTATTATCCTACGTGCATATGTGATTACACGACCGTGTACAACTAGAAGATTGAGAAGCTGTACTCCATTTATGATGATGTGTCAAAATACAGTCTATTGTCATGTATAATTAATTAAAACAAATTTTAAAAAAGAAGGGAGTTTTATTATCCTGCTCCTGCTGAAATAGTCTTAGAGTACCTTTATTTTTACCAAGTCTCTTCTATTTATTTAAGAAATGCAGATGTGGAAACTCTTTTCAGGACTATTTTCATGGGATAAGCCTGTAAGCCAACAATAGGAAATAGAGTTTGTTTATGAGAAGCTACATTTGTGATGATCAAAAATAACCTCCTAATTTATGTTAGTAAGGGAAGTCTGTCTTTTTTCTCTCCTTTTATCTCTCTCTCTCTCTCTCTCATTTTTTTTTTTTTTTTTTTTTTTTTTTTTTGGTACCAGTGATTGAATTTAAGGCCTCTGGCTTTGAACTTGAGATCCTCCTGCCTCAGCCTCCCAAGCTGCTAGGATTATAGGCATGTTCCACTGTGGCCAGCTCTCCATTCATTTTATTTTATTTTATTTTATTTTAAAGAAAGAGTGAGAGAGAGGAGAGAGAGGGAGAAAGAATTTTAATATTTATTTTTTAGTATTTGGCGGACACAACATCTTTGTCTGTATGTGGTGCTGAGGATCGAACCCGGGCCGCACGCATTCCAGGCGAGCGCGCTACCGCTTGAGCCACAACCCTAGCCCTCTCCATTCATTTTAATCATCTATTTTATATACATTGGGAACCTACCATGGAACAGGTACTGGAGTAAAAATGCAATAGGGATGCATCCTCATACTTCAGGGTTGATAATCTCATGGTGTGGGGACACTTCATTTAATTATCAATTATAATGCTATAATGAAAGAAGTATCTAAATCAGGTGGGGCAGTCAGGTAAGCTTGTTCTGAGGAGGTAACATTTAAGCTAAGTCCAAAGGGTGAGTAAAGATACAAAGAAGCCAAAGAAGGGAGGAGTAGGGAATTTGTTTTAGTTTGAGTTTCTCTGAAAGCAGAGCCTGTGGTAAGAATTCAGATGCTGGTAATCTGCAGCATGGGTCCAGAAAGGTGGAGTAAGAGAATGTGGGGCAGAGGAAAGAAGAGAAAGGGAGTAAAGTTGTATTATTGAACTCATTACAGCTGTGGACAACTGAGGTTTATTTCATTGGAGAGCCTTTAGATAAATGTGTAAAATGCACTGCAGAATTGGCTTTCCCAAGGACAAATAGTAGAACATCTGTGCACTGATATCTGTCCTTATTGGAGTACATAGGTGTCAGGGGCAGGGAAGAGAAAACTGGGTGGAAGGAAAAGGAGAGCTGACTGCCTGATTTTCCAATATGTGAGCATCCTGATTCTTTGTGACCAGTGACAAATGAGGTGCGATTGAGCATTTTAAGTATCTTGTACCATTTTCTAGATATTCTTCATTGCATACAAAAGTTTTATTCAGCTGTTTTTCTCAACCCAGCTCATTATTTTTATAATTCAATAGATTCTTTGCAGAGTCTGACGTGGATAATAATCTAATCTCATTTTTTTTTCTTTTGGTGCTGTGAAGTTTCATTTGTTTCTATGTTCTTTGTTTCAATAAAAAGTTAAAATGGTCTCAACAGGGACTGATCTCTTGATGGCATTTTAAACTCTTGAATGGTTACTGGCATAATAGTTCTCCATACCATGCTTCATAGTCTGAAAATAAGTGCTTTATCATTTTCAGTTAGGAATATGTGTGGAAGTCAAATTTTCTTGATAAGAACATTTGTAAAATTGATTCCAAGATTCTGTTACTCCTCATTTTTGTGGATGCAGGAAACTAATCAGAAGAATGATATTAATTTATTCATGATCAGTAAGCAATAGAGTTGAAATCCAGCCTCATAATTACTAAATGTTAAAAAGAACACTATGCACTAATATAAGAAAAAATGTGGATGTGAAAATGGTTTAATAATTTAAAGGCAAGGTATAAAATTTAGAAATAAAAACTATCAATTAGATTTTCCAAAGTTACATAGATTAGAATAATTTTCCTTGTAATAAAGTAATTTGTAATATAGACTAGTTTATGTGATAGATAAAGTAAATTTTAGACTAGCAGAGATAAAACACAGTCATTGCAGAGGAAAAAAATAATTGAATGTTAACTTGTTCTTTATATTTTCCTGATTCTGTTTTCAAATGGTAATTTATGGTATTTCTTGCAAATGTTGCAATTCATCATTTTTTTATTATTTCAAACTTGGCATGCCAAGATTGCTTTTTTATCAGTCAACCTATTGTTACTTACAAATGAAAAAAGATTTAGTTGTAAACTTCTGTTCCAAAGTAGAGGTTTATTGGATTTAAGAGCTTTTTAAAATAGAACTAGGAAGAAAAAGTACTCCAAATAATAATTGAAAAACATATAGAGATACCCCATCACTAGTACATGTTTTATAGTCTATATACAGTTTTTTCTTCCCTTGGAACTTTGGGGCAAATAACCTGGGGGTAAATAACCAATTCTTTCTTTGTGGATAAACATAGTCTTAGAAATTTTTTAAAGATATGTTTAGGGGTAAAAACCTGTGATTTCACTTGAACATTTATGTTTAGTGGAATTCAGTTTTAAGGCTGTGGGTATTTGGAAAGAATTCCCCACCCCCAATACTGGGCATTGAACCCAAGGGTTCTCTACCAGGGAGCTACATTATTATTTTTTAAGTTTTGAGATCAGGATTCACTAAATTGACCAGGCTGGCCTCAAAATTGAAATTCTTTTGCCTTGGCCTCCTAAATTGCTGGGATTACAGGTGTGCACCACCATACCTGACTAAAAAGAGTCACTTACAAAGATAACTAACCTCTTTTTATAAACAAGTCACTGTTTTAGTCAACTTTTTTGCCATTGTGAATAGAAGACCCAACCAGAACAATTTTAAAGGGGAAACGTTTATTTGCAGGCTCACAGTTTCAGAAGCCTCAGGCAATAGACAGCCAGCTCCATTCCCCAGGGCTTGAGGTGAGGCAGAACATCATGGCTGAAGAGTGTGAGGAAGGGAAGCAATTCACACAATGATCAGAAAGCAAGAGAGAGAAGCTCACTCCCTGGATACAAAATATATACCCCAATGTCACACCTCCTCCAGTCAAACCCTACCCACCTTCAATTAACACTCAATTAATCCCATCAGGGAATGAATTCACTGTTAAGGCTCTCGTAGCCCCTTTAAATCTTCTTGCATTACCTCACACATGAGCTTTTGGGGGACACCTCACATCCAAATCATAACAGGAACCTTATAAATACACATTATGACATCATAAACAATAGATATCCAAGTATTATCAATTCTATTCTAAAAGTGGAGTTGTGAATTACAGATTATCTTTGGAATGAAAGTCAAAATTGTATTTAGGGCCATTTTCAGGGCTTATTTACTGAAACACACATGTACAATGTTTATAATTACATGTTTAATATTTATTTAAATCCAAGTTCCGATTAGTTTTTATACCCATCTTCAGGATTACCTGCCCCAAAGCTATGGCCAGCATTATAGTTAACTATTGACGTTCCATGAAGATTAATAGTATCCATTGCTCTTATTGCATAATATTTCAGCATGAAATTATATTAGAATTGTAAACTTAGAAGGAACTTCTAAAATTATATGTGTAGAGTGCTTTTTCATTTCAAAATCAGTTAGATACAATGAGCACTGATAAATACTTGTCAACCAGCTTTCCAAGGGAAAAAGCCTTGATTTAGATAATTTGACAATTTCGTGGTATGAATCCCTCCACCATGCCAATTTTAAGATTTTAACATTAACATGATATCTTCCCTGAGCATAGTATTGTTTTTATAGTATTTCCACCACACAGACACAAGACATGTAAATATCTTAAAAACCTAGATCATAGTAATAAGTAGTTGAATAATCAGGAAGTAATGAATTTTGAATAGTTATTGCTACTGTTTTAACATAATTTATTTAACTGTAAGTTTTCATAATTTAATTTTTATTATCAACTGTGTTTTGAAATAGGCTCACCATGTTATTAAAAATTTAACAGTTGGCTCTCATAAGCTAGTTCAAGCCAGTTTCAGTAGTATATAGTGGTATTTTTACAGATTTATAGCAATAACATGGGGATGAGGAAAAGGGCTCAAACCTGTTTGAGACCATGCACAGTGTTAGACACTTAATAAGTCGAAACTCATAACACTCAGAACAACTCAGTGAGACAAGAAGTATTATTCCAATTTCCAGATTCAAAATCCAGAATTTTTCAAATATCACAATGCAATTAAGTTCTAAAATCAAAATGCAGGTCCCTGGCTCTCAGGATTCTTTCTTTTGTGTATACCAATATTTCTTGCCCTGTAGTTTCCACATGAACTACACATTCCAAATGAACCATGGTAGAACAACCGAGGTAATCAGATCAGACACAAGATACTGTCATGAACTATGTGCTATTTTAAAACACTACTTTTGAATATGGATATGGATTTAAAATTTTTAAAAACATAAATAGTGGGTAATTATGACTATATCAGATTTTATAAATAGAGATACTGGCTTTAAATTTTTAATAATTGTAAAGATTAGCTAAAAATAAGGCTAAGCAGAATAGAGAGAAGTGTATCATAGAGTTGATATTGTCAGCATTCCCCACATAGTACAGCATTTACATTGTTGAGTAGTTAGATACAATGATAGGTGAAGAATATAATAATACAGAAATTAATTATTTTTTTAAAACTCAATACTATTAGGACTGATGGTCAATTTAGAGACAAGTATTCAATTAAATAATGTCTAAGGTGAATCATTTATTTAAGATCAATAACGTACTTTTTAAACTTATAAGTCAATATAAAATGAGCTAACTTCTGTCAAAATTAACAGATTCTTTGCAATGGGTTTGAATATTGTTTAATATAATATCAACAATATTACATGAAAATGCTTGATACAAATCTTGTAAGAGAATAAAGATACTAAATAACAATAAAAGATTATAATTATAATTAAGGCACCTTGTAAGAACAATGAAAATGGGTTTAAAAGTGAAAGATTCACCTTATAGGAAGTTTCACTGTAAATATATCATTAATTCAATTTTTAAAAGAATTTTTTTCAACAAAGGTTTGTAAAAAATTTCTTTTTACATATTATGGCATATACAAATAAATGTTGGAATACTTGACATTTCTGTAGTATATTACTCCACCATTCCATGTTCAAGCTTTCAATATATTTTCCTTGAACAAAGCATTGTTTTTATAGTATTTCTACCACACAGACTCAAGACATGTAAATATCTTAAAGCATAATAGTAATAGTAATATGTAGTAAAATAATCAGAAACTAATGAGTATATGTTGTGTATGTATACATGTGTATGGTGTATGTGTGTGTGTGTGTGTATACATATATTTTTTTAAATCAAATACTGTGCATTTCACTTTGCAAGTGTGTGTGTGTGTGTGTGCATGTGTGTGTGTGTATACACATGTATTTCTTTTCTTTAAATAAAATGCTGTGCATTTCACTTTGCATAATTAAAATAAAGTTTCAAACCAGCAAGATACATATCTGTCTTTGGTAAATAGGAACTGTACTCACTTCAAGATTGAAAAGTGCTTTAAGTTATGAATGTTAGAGATATTTTGTAAGGTAAATTTTCCCACTTCTTTATGATCTCTTGTCTTTTCTCCTTGTTATTGAACTTGCATTATAGTGAAATTTCTTTGTTCAAAATTATATCACCAGTGACATTTGGAACAAGCAGTAGATTTAAACAGATTTCCTTGTTTTCTATCCATGCTCACCATGGAGAACTCAGGAAGAAGGACAGCTTTGGGGGTGATCCATAGAGTTATTTCTAAATGGGTAGGAAGCTCCCTGCTTTGCTCCAGGGTGCCCAGCCCTCTTGCACATTGCACTAGTATGAACAATCTCAGAAGGTCTGGAAAGGCCTGGCTTTGTCGCTTGTCTCACCCTCTGCCTGCTGACTTAAAGTCTGACAAAGATAAATGAGCATGACAAATGGCCTTTACCTGCTATCCCAGAGAGCTCCCACAAAGATAGTGCCTGAGCATGGAGCCAATCCTGTCTCCATTATACTCCTCAGTAAGAAGATAGAACTCCATAAAACTAAAATTGTCTTATTAGATTATCTGAAAAGTAAATAAACTAGAAAAGGAAAGCACTTATATCTCAAAGAATGCCAAACCATGAAAACAGCTAGATTTTACCGCACCATGTATCTTAGTGTGGTTCTAGTATCTTTATACATGGCATTTTTGTTTCACTAATTATTTATGCTAATAGTATCTAATATGTAAACAGCTTAGCTCATTGCTCTGAGCAATAAGTGCTCTAATTTTTTTATACTGTGGGATTATTATAAGGCAGACGTATTGTGTATCTTTATTATTGGAAGCACAAGAAATCCTAATAAAAACACTATAGCAGTTCAACACAGTACTCCACTACTCCTCTATGATAATGCACAGAGTAGATGTACTGTATATCATATGGTTTGTGCTATTACACCTCAGTGTTAGCATTATTTGTCCAATTTTTGGTCCAAGATTCAGAAATCTAGGTCAGGATTGACAGGGTCTGACTTATTGTCTGGTGATTCAGCCATAAAACATCAAAGAAGCTTGTTCCCATAGTTCCTCTCCTTGCCCCATTATCTGTCCTCAGCATTATTCTTCACACTATTAAAATGTAATAGAGACCAGGGGAAAATTTATCTCTCTCTTGTTAAGTATGTCTCATATATTTGTCTGAGTGCGTAGGCATTATAATGATAGACATTTCCAAAGAACAGAGATAAAAGGAGGCATCCAAATCAATGTCCAGAACACCAGAACCATTATTACTTAATATGAAAGAGAAGCAGGTTTTAGCTTTGAACATTTGTTTTAGGATTTAAAAAGTGATGGAAAAAATCTCTTGTTTTAACAAGTAAGAGACAGCAGCAAATCATTTTGAGAAGGAAACTGGTATCTTAAAATATAGGGCAGGCAACGTAGAGAGGGACCTTGACCTAACCATACTGGGTTTAAATCTCTACTCTGCCTTTTCCTATTGAGAGGTAGAGGTGTCACCTTGGGTGAGTTACTCAGCTCTCTGTGTCTCAGTTTTCTCATCTTAAAATAAGGGTAAAAGCATCATCTATTGAACCTTATTAAAATGAAATGAGTTGACACAAGTAAGATAAGTTAGTTATTTTTATACAATACATCATGTTGAAAATACTTCTCTTTTAGCTTGTCGTATAAAATAAGGGAATATATATAGTTTATATCAGACCAGTTTGAGAATTAAATATTTAATTATTTATGATGATGATTGTGACATTACGTATAGCTGTGATTAATAATGACATTTTGACTTATTAGGTGTTACATATAATGCTGTGGTAGATGTGTTGGAAGTACAGGAGTTAGTAATTTTATTTGTAACTCATTCTCTTAGTTAAATGTCAAAATTTTATTTATTCTACTTAAGTTAAAAACTGTGTGTATGTTAAAACATGAAATAAACATTTTTCTTTAAAAATTTCTATGTGCAAAGATTTTACCTGGGATACTTTCTAGTATTTTAAGTTATTTTAAGATGTTTTTATGTTCCATTGGCCCCAAATATGAGAGTAATACATTTAAATTCTTAAAAAAGCCATTTATTAAAACTGTTCAACAAGTTCTATAATGGTAAGAGCATTCTGTTTGCTGATTTTGAAAAACAAAATAAGCTCTCTGAAGCAGCATTTCACATATTCTAGCACAGAGTAGGCATTTGATACATTTTTTAAATATACAAAGAAATCTAATTTTAGCCATAATTTAAGAATTTAACATGTATATTACAGTAAACTAAACTTCAAAATGACAATTTTAATTTAATATGCTAAGTTAATATATGAAAATAGACAATAACAATAACTTATAAAATAGCATTAGATCTCTTTTTAAAGAATTACTTTAGACTTTAAGCCTGAGAGCAGAGATTGTCTCTCTTGCTCACAGTGTTCACCAAAATTCTCTCAATAATTAGGCATTCAATAAGTACACAATAAATATATTTGTTGTCATTGGTGCTCATAAATTGGACTAAAGATATGTCATTTGTCTTCAAAAATAGAAAAGAACCCAGGAAGGAATAATTAAATTGATACATTCAAAATATAAATTTGCTCTTTTTTCTCATCTCTTTTTAAAATTTGTTCTTTTTAGTTATACATGAGAGTAGAATGTGTTTGAAATAGCATACATACATGGAGTATAATTTCCCATTCTTGTGGTTGTACATGAGGTGAAGTTACACTGGCTGTATATTTATGTATGAACATAGGAAAGTTATATCTGATTCATTCTACTGTCTTTCCCATTCCCATCCCCTTTCCCTTTCCACCCATTCTCCCCGATCCAATCCGGTGAACCTCCTGCCTATTGTGAATCAGTGTCTGCATACCAGAGAGAACATTTGGCCTTTAGTGTTTTTGGATTTGGCTTATTTAACTTAGCATGATATTCTCAAGTTCCATCCACTTACCTGCAAATACCATAATTTCATTCTTCTCTAAGACTGAGTAATATTCCATTGTATATATGTACCACATTTTTTTAATCCATTCATCTGTTTAAGGGCACCTAGATTGGTTCCATAGCTTAGCTATTATAAATTGAGCTGCTATGAACATTGATGTGGCCACATCATGATAGTATGCTGATTTTAAGTTCTTTGGGTATATGGCAAGGAGTGGGATAACTGTCAAATGGTGTTTCCATTCCACATTTCCTCAGGAATCTCCATATTGCTTCCCATAGTTGTTGCACCAATTTGCAGTCCCACCAGCAATGTATCTTATCCCTTTTTGTTGGACTGTTTTTGAGAGGGTACTGGATGCATTTAATGAAGACAGAATTTTTTTTTATTCCTGGATTTTTTTTTTAATTTCTGTATGCTGGAGTTCTCATAGTGCTTAGACCTCTTTAATAGTTTTTTGACAAATATTCAACTATAAATTTAAAAGTTGTATTTATACTTCAGATTTTTCATTCAAAGATCATTTTTCAAGTACTTTATATGACTTTTTGAAATATTTTAAGATTTTTTAGAGCAATTTTATGTTAACAACAAAATAGGAAGGTACATACGATCCCCACATATATCCTGCCATCACACACACACACACAGCCTTCCCACTATCCACATTTTCTGCCAGAGAGGAACATTTATTACAACCAAGAAGCTGATGTTGACATCATCCTCACCCAAAGTTCATGGTTTATATTAGAATTTAATCTTTTTGAGCACATTATATATATATTGACATGTTTAGTTGTCAGAACAATCATGCAACTAAGGCTAAAGTTATCTCCATATTATAGATGAAGAAATAGGCTGAGAGACTTAGATGACATCTTCAAAGTTCACACAAGTGCCAAAGCCAAGTTGTGAGCCTACGCAATCTGTCTCCAACTCTCATTATCTGATGAAGTCAAAGCCTTTCAACTTTATAAATCATGTTATGTGAATTTTATATGAGTTATATACATGGTAAGGATTAGCACTTCAATTCAATTAATGATTATTCAAGGACCACTTCAAAACAGTTTTCCCCTGAAGAAGTATAATCACTTATATTGTTGCCAAGAATTCAAAAATGAATTTTATACACTTGGGTTCTTGTGTCAACCATGGAAACAGAAACCAATCTAGGTATTTTAAACACGGGGTTGAATACAAAGAATTGGTTGCAAGATATTAGAAGGACTGGAGATGCAAAAAGAGGTTACCAGAGATTAGTGACTGCATGAAGTCACTACCACAGACTGTTGGTGTTGGGGGAGAGATACTTTTACTCTGGGCTCACATTTGCCAGCTGGGGTTACTTAAGCAATCACCAATACTGAGGGGCCTTTGGGATCACAGCAACTACTAAGCAGTAATCCCCACCACAGTTTTCTTTGGAACCAGATCCAAGGATACCAGAGTTTGCACTGCTCCTGCCACCTCTGAAGCCATGTTCACACACACCTACTGCTGCTGCTACTGCCTAGGCTACTTTAGAAACAGAAAAGGAAAAGTGGCTTATGCCTTCGTGCCACCTAACATCTCCTGCCAGCTCTTCCCATTGATGGGACTAACTGTAGCCACTTGGCAAAGGAGTCTGAGAAACAGACGGCAGCGTTCCAGCCCAGAGTAATGCAGAGAAAGACAACTTCTGTTGTAGAACTTCTTTTTTTGGTTGGTTAGTTGGTTGGTTTGGTTGGTTTTAGAGACAACAGAGCCTATGTAAAATGAACATATATCGGTATACATATATTGATGTACCTATCATTAAATAATAAAATAGCAACCAGGCCTCTTAGTTGCCTGTTAGAGTCTGTAAACAAGTCTGGATGGCACCTGGCAAAATGCCAGAGGGAGTGGTTTGTGAAGTAACAAAAGCGAGCCATTAAGTGTAGAGATTCCTTATTGGTTGACTGCTGTATCTAGTTTATGCTAATTAAGATAAGCTGTGTGGAATGTATAAATACCACTCCTGTCTTACAATAAATGGCTCCCATTCCTGCTGTATCAATCTACACAAGTTGTTCGTCACCCCCTGGTTATTTTGCTGCAGCCAGACTGCGGCAATTGCCAACAATAAATCCCATCATATTTAATTTAAACCATAAAATGAACCCTTAAATATATCTGAATAATCCACCAGACTCTCTGAGGGGGCTGGGGAGAAGGAATCAAGGTCCAGCCAGTTAAAATGTCCAGATTGTGCTACAGGGCTGCTCCAGCAAAACTCCATTGCCCCCTCTGGGCAGACTTCATACCACACAGCTGAGACTGGGCATTAAGCACCTGTCACAGGTTCAATGTTTAAATCCAAGTGCCTTTCACTGTTCATCCTCATCAAAAATCAGATTCCACATGGTGACTGGGTCCCCACATTGCTCTCTTGGGAATCAGTCTTGCATCTTGTCTTTGTTACCTGCTTATCTTCAGGGGAAAAGCAAGTTTAGGGCTTCTACCCGAAGCAAGTGACACTCATGATGTCATTCAATCCTAGGGGTAAACCTTTGTTTGCTCTCTGATATAATGACCAGGTAGCCGTTAACATTTGTTGAATACTTTCTGCATGTCATCCAGTCACTTTTTGGACATTCATCATGCTCTATGAGGTAGCTACTGTTATCATTTCTACTTTGTAAATGAAGAAGTAGAGCACAAAGAGGTCTTTTTAATGAGCTCATGGGCCCATAGGTACTATGGGATATATTCAGGATTTGAACCTGGGTCTTAAGTCAGCTCTTAACCACTCACTTCTACTGTACATGGTAAATATTTATAAACAATAAATACTCTTGACAGTGGAATGAATCTGACATAATTTTCCCTTGTACTTATATGAAAACAACACAATGAATCCTGCCATCAAGTATATCCATAACTTTGGTATCCTAACTACAATAAGATCTATTCCAAAATGGATTCTGCTATCATGTATAACTAAAAAGAACCAATAATAAAAAAATAAAAACAATAACTATTCCTGCTCATCTTTTTTTTTTCTTCTGGAGCTTAAGGAAGGGAGAAGTCAAAGGATACTGGAAAGACCCTCAAAAGCCAGGCCTTGAGGGAACTTGGAGTCAAATTTAAGAGTAAGGACTTTATGCTGCAAGTGAGTGATTCCTGAATCCAGCATTATATTGGTATCACCTGAGATGAAGCATTGACAGCAGAAGTTAGATTTGTGACTGAGTGACACAGGAAGTGTGCAAAGACGGAGAAGAGAATGGAACCAAATATGGAATTCTCTCTCTCTCTTTTTAACCTTTTTTTTAAATTGACATATTAATTCTATCTATCTATGGAGTATGGTGTGATGTTTTGATAGATGTATACATGGTGAAATAATCAAGTCAAGATATTTAGTATATATATCACCTTATACACTTATCCTTTCTTTGTGGTAAGAACATCTAAAATCCTATCTTCTTGCTATTTTGAAACATTCAATAGAATATTGTATCTAATGTATGAAATATGATATGTCAAGAGATTTGTAATATTTTGAACAACCAATAAAAAAATAAAAATCAATAAAAAGAGATAAATAAAAAAATATAGAATATTGTTAGCCATAGTCACCCTACTGGGCAACAGAGCATCAGAACTTATTCCTCCTATTTAACTGTAACTTTGTGGCTACTGATAATTCTCTCTCCCCCAGCCCCACTTTTTCCTCCCCTGCTCTGGTAATCCCTCTTCTAATCTCTACTTCTATGAGATTACCTTCTTTAGATTCCTCATATGAGTGAGATAATTCAGTATTTGTCTTTCAGCGCCTGGTTTATTTCACTTATATTGTTTTGTTTTGGAACATATTTAAAATATGGATTGGAAAAGGAGTCCTGGAAAAGAATGGTTAGAGAAGTAAGAGGACAAACAAGGAAGAATATTATTCTAGAATCTAAGACAGGGCACTTGAAAAGGGTGGGAATGGCCAGGAGCATCAAATACTGTAAGTGAATGAAAAACTGGACTTTAAATTTATAAACTTGAAGATCGTTGAAATTATCTTAGTAATAGTAATTTTGATAGTATAGTTGAAATAGAAACAAGTTGTAAAATGTTGAGGGATTAATAAAAAGATGTAGAAATAGGAAACACAAAGAATATTATGAGGGATGGTGATTGAGAGGGGAAGGAGGAAAGATAGGTCAATGGTAGATTCACTTTTAGAATGGGAGAAACTTGAAATCATTTACATGGTGTTGAAGGAAGGATCTAGTTAAGGGGAAGCTGATGGTACAGAAACAGAAGAGATCATTGATAGTGCAAAGTTCTTGAGTAATTGAGAGCAGAGAGCATCTAAAGAACAGGAAAGACCAGCCTTAGGTAGGACATGAAGAAAAGATGGCATAGTTATAAATAAGTACCTCCCTGTGGGAAAGGGAGTGAGAAAAGATCTTTCCTGAAAGACACTTTTTTTTTTTTTCTGTGAAATATGAAGAAGTACCATCTGCTGAGGGAGAAGAGGTTAGGGATGGATAGAATGATGGAGGTTGGGAACTGAACCTGAGTAATGGGAAAGACAGCTAACCAGAGGGTGCCTCAGTGACCCACGGAGCCCAGGGAGCCCAGGGAGCCCAGGGAGCCCAGCTGAGGTGAGAGGCAAGTGTATATTTAGCATAACTTTCTACGTTAGTCTTCAGGAGTCTGGACATGGCAGCAGACAGAGAAAATGATAGAGCTGGGAAAGGTCTCCAATTAGCAGGGCTGGAGAAGAGGCAAGGGAATTGATTCTGACAAGAAATTTGTTAAAACAATGTACCATAAATCCTAGGCTGGATCAGAGGGAAGGGGGGCAGATGTGACTGAAGCTGAGAGGGGAGAATGGATGGTGGCCTGTGAGGAAATAGATGTGGTCAGAATGTTGGAAACTTCAGTGTCTTCAAAGGTTATCAGATACCAGATACCAGGAGCAATGGAGTGAGATTTCTGGAAGAATGAGAGCTGTGATCAGTGGAATATTGAATCTGTTTTAGGTGAGGTGACTCAGGGTATGACACTGGGAATGGGGTGATTTAAGTAACCTTTATCAAAAGTAAAGGTTGCTGGAGAAAAGAAACTCAAGAGTTGGGATGTCTCGGGACTATTTAGGTCTGTAACTGAACATATAAAATCACCTTTTAAGTGGATTTTTCCTTTATCCAGAGTCATGAGGATTTGTTTCTTCCCACAACTCAGCTATAGTGGAATGACTTTGGCATCTCTTGATAGTTAACTTTGACCTTTAGGTGTTTTTTAATCAACAATGTCATTATGCACAAGTGTTCATGGTTGTTTTTAGTTGGGATGGCTAACTGGTAAAACAGATGTTAGTCAGCTTTTCTTCACTGTGACCAAAATTCCCAAGAAGAACAACTTAGAGGAGGAAAAGTTTATTTTGGTTCAGTTTCAGAGGTCTCAGTCCATGGTCAGTTGACTCCATTGCTCTGGGTCTGAGTGACGAAGAACATCATGGTGGAAGGACAAGGCTCAGCTATGGAAGCTAAGACTTAGAGGGAGAGAGAGCCAGAAAGAGTTGTAGAAGAGGCCAGAGACGAGATAAAGTCCCTTAAGGCCACATCCCCAGTGATCTGTTTCCTCCAGCCACATTTCACCTGCTTAAATTCAACACCCAATAGTTTATTCAAATTATTAGTCTATCAAGTAGATTAATCTACTGATGAGGTTATAGTTCTCATGATCCAATCATTTCACCTCTGAATACTGCTCTATTACCTTGCTGGGAGCCATCAGCCAAGTAGGTATGACAATTTCCTTGCAGCGAACCCCCATGTTTCTTTAGTGGAAGGACTCGTGGAAATAGGACATTTTGCAGCGACATTGCATGTAAGGTGACCTTGCTCAAGGACCAGGGCGGATCCGTATTTAGGGTGTTCCCGGTTTAGCATAATCCGAGAGATTAGGGTGTTCCCCGTTTAGAATAGGGCGCATCCTGCTGCCCAAATCCATACCTCATGGGCTTCTGTCTCCCAAATATATTCTGAATCCCGTGAGAACTCAAGGGGAGCAGGATGCGCCCTATTCTAAACGGGGAACGCGCAATCTCTCGGATTATGCTAAACCGGGAACACCCTAAATACGGATCCGCCCTGGTCCTTGAGCAAGGTCACCTTACATGCAATGTCGCTGCAAAATGTCCTATTTCCACGAGTCCTTCCACTAAAGAAACATGGAGGTTCGCTGCAAGGAAATTGTCATACCTACTTGGCTGATGGCTCCCAGCATTACCTAACATGAGCTTCTAGGGGGACATTCCATATCCAAACCATAACAATGGATAGACCTCCAAAATGTATCTGGTCTAACCAAGAGAGAAGAAATGATATAGACTATATTCCGGGCCTATAACAAGGCAGATATTTGATTAGGGCTTTTTTTTTTTAAGGATAAGCTTAAATAAAATGTGAGTAAGTTTTACTTGGCTGCTTTCTTCTTGCTTTTTTTTAAAATTTTAGTTTCTGGCAAGATGTTCATACTTAGAAATGCATGAAGGATCACTTGATGATGTGCTAAACACATGTCAAAAGCAGAGATGAGGGAATTTTGGCTAAAGACAGATAGCAGAGGATGGATGGGTCTAAGGAGAAGAGAGAAGAGGACACTTACTAACTGAAACATGAGTGGCTGCTGGCCTCAAGGTCAACAGCCTCAATATGAAACTCTGTCTTGTCCTCCAGGAACAAACTCCTCTTTCTGACTTCTTTATTCCTGCTAATGGACCCCTACTCTTCTAGTCTGCTGAACTTAGATATTGGAAGTCATTTCTTTCTTGCCTCTGTTGTTCTTGTAAGTCCTGTACACATCTCAGAAGTCACCAAGGCCTCTTAATAATCCTTTATCATATTTCCAACAACCGAAAGAATATCTTGTCAGGCTTATAATACACTGCCTTTGACAGTAACAATGGGAACAGGTTGCAAGGCCATTCTGCCTTAGATGTCCAAACTATTATGGATGGACACATGGATTTTCTTGGAGACTGCTGTGAATTACTCTGGGAGTGCTTCTGTGTCTTGGGTTTTGAGAATCGACTCTAAAAAATCTGCTCTCTGCCACGCCTAGTATAAGATTATGTTAAATGCAGTGCAACTATATGCCATTTTATTTTATATTTTTTAATTTTTTAAATTTATATATGAGAGTGGATTGCATTACAATTCTGATTACACATATAGAGCACAATTTTTCATATCTGTGGTGGTATACAAAGTATATTCACACCAATTAGTGTCTTCATACATGTACTTTGGTTAATAATGTTCATCACATTTCACCATCATTTCTAACCCCATGCCCCTTTCCTTCCCTTCCCCCCTTCTGCCCTATCTAGAGTTCATCTAGTCCTCCCATGCTCCCCCTCCCTACCTCACTATGAATCAGCCTCCTTATATCAGAGAAAATATTTGGCCTTTGGTTTTGGGGGAATGGCTAATTTCACTTAGCATTATCTTCTCTAACTCCATTCATTTACCTACAAATGCCTGACTTTATTCTCTTTTATTGCTGAGTAATATTTCATTGTGTATATATGCCACATTTTTTTTAATCCATTCATCTATTGAAGGGCATCTAGGTTGGTTCTACAGTTTAGCTATTGTGAATTGTGCTGCTATAAGCATTGATGTGGCTGTGTCCCTGTAATATTCTGATTTTAAGTCCTTTGGGTATAGACCAATGAGAGGGATAGCTGAGTCAAATGTGGTTCCATTCCCAGATTTACAAGAAATCTCCATACTGCTTTCCATATTGGCTGCATCAATTTGCAGTCACACCAGCAGTGTTTGAGTGTACCTTTTTCCCCCCATCCTTGCCAACACTTATTGCTGTTTCTATGCATAATCGCTGCCATTCTGACTGGAGTGAGATGAAATCTTAGAGTAGTTTTGATTTGCATTTCCCTAATTGCTAGTGAGAAAAGATAGCTCTTCAACAATGGTGCTGGGAAAACTAGAAATCCATATGCAACAAAATGAAATTAAACCCCTATCTCTCACCATGCACAAAACTTAACTCAAAATGGATCAAGGACTTAGGAATAAAACCAGAGATGCTGCATCTAATGGAAGAAAAAGTAGGCCCTAATCTCCATCATGTGGGATTAGGCCCCAAATTCCTCAATAAGACTCCTTTGGCGCAAGAATTAAAATCAAGAGTCAATAAATGGGATGGACTCAAACTAAAAAGTTTTGTCTCAGCCAAAGAAATAATCTGTGGGAGGAATAGAGAGCCTACATCTGGGGAGCAAATGTTTACCCCTCACACATCATATAGAGCACTAATCTGTAGGGTATATAAAGAACTCAAAAAGCTAAGCACCAAAAACATAATAATAACCTAATCAATAAATGGGCCAAGGACCTAAACAGACACTTCTCAGAAGATGATATACAATCAATCAACAAATATATGAGCTACATGCCACTTTAGAAAGCAAATTGGAAAGGCAGGCCTTTGTTATAGATTAAAAGTTTGCAGGAACTGCAATGATCCTAGCTTCTAAAAACATTCCTCTCTCTCTCCCGGTCTCCCCCCCCCCCCCCCCCCCCCCGTCATATACACACAGTGCATACTCACATATACACACTCTTTTTTGAAATTTTCCATTTAAAAATTAGTGTTTGTATTTCTGCTCTATTGTCAAATCTCATCAATCCTTAATTTAACAATCATTTTATACAGAAATGTTCATGGCTATATTAGCAAGCTAACTGGTGAAACATAAATCCCAAAATGTGTCCTGACATAATCAAGACAGAAGTTAATTTCTTACTTATATCAAGTCCAAAATAGTTTTCCTCATTAACCATTGGCTCTTCTTCCAAGCATTGATTCAGGAACCCAGGTTCTCTCTGTCTGTGGTTCTGCCATCCTCAACATGTGGCTTTAAGCTAGTGAAAGGAAAATTAATATGAAGGGTTGATTGCACATGCAAGGTTTTTTTCCAGTCTAGAAGTGGCACATGTGACTTTCACTTCCATTCCAATGGCCAGAATCCAGGTATATGAGAAATGTAAATCTGTGTATCCAGGTAGAGAAGACATGAGGTTGGTGAGCAATTAGCAATATTTTCCATAATAGTATTGCAACTAGATCACATGGGGAATTCATTGACAGTATGGAGGCAACAGGGAAGAACTTATTTCCTGTGCCCAGCATGATGACATAGATGATACAAGAGCTTATTGATAAAGAAATAGCTCAGAACTGTAAATTAACATGAAGACAGTGAGCTACATTAAAGGGAAACATCCCCAATAGAAATTCTTTTAAAGTCTTCTCATTGGCTAAAATATACTAATAAGAAGGGTCTTAAATGAACACACTATTGAATGATACAAAGTTGGCAAATTGACAGGTTGAAATGTGGGCAGTAGCAGTTTGAAGGAGTTAGGCAAGAAGCCCAGAAGAGAAAAGCAAAGCCCAGGCAAAACTCCAAGAATGCCCACGTGAGAAATCAGATAAGTGAATAGAAATCAAGAAGCCACAGAAGGCTTGAAGCAGAGTAAAATCAGAGTCACAAACCCTGGATGTGAGGACTGGCTCTAGCATTTACTAGTTATGAAGTTTGTTCTTTGGTTTGTAGAATTGAAGTAATAATCTCTACTTCATAATAATCACAATTGACTGCAGAAACAAATAAGATGGTGCATATGAAAATGCAGGTAGCCTGGAAAAATGAGAGAGAGGCTAATACAAAATGTATTTCTGTTTTTACAAGTTTAGAACTAAGGAAAAAAGAACACTGTTTAGGAAGGAGAGGATTTGGAACCTGCTTTATGAAAAAAAAAAAAAAATCCCCGGTCCTGAACCAGAAGAAGGATGTTGGCAAGAACTGCCTTATGTAAACTCTATCTTTTGCACAGGGGAAACTTTGCAGATTCAGTTTCTTTTAATGAAAGTCCATCCTTCCTGTCTTCCTGCAAGCCTGTGTTTCTCCCTCACTTCTTTCTCTCCGCTTTTCCTCCCTCCTTTTCCTTCCTTCCATTCTTTCTTCCCTCCTTTATTTTTCCCCCTTTTAAAATCTTCTCCATCTGGTTTCTTTGGCAGTTGAGGCTGGACAGGAGGAGAATATAACAACTTTCATGTATAAGGATTCTAGACACAAGCTAGCTAAGATTGGGTTTTCCAGATCGAGTCAACAATAGACATATAAAGGATGTTTTGTGTCACAGTTTTGTCATTTGATGTAACTTTTTGGGTAAAAACAAAATGGTAATATGTACATTAGAATGATAATTCCCTTTAACTTACCTTAATTCTTCATGATATCCTCTCTAAGGAAATAGTCATAAAAAATAAATTTTATTAACAAAGACGTTCATCATACTTTTTTATAGCAGTAAACATTTTGAAATAGGCAAATTGTTCAAAGTTAAACAAATTGTAAATTCAGCTGTTATATTAACACAATGTGGAATAATTAAAAATTGTCTATGAAGTGTTTTAGTAAAATGGGGAGTATTACAATAAATAGCAAACAAAATCAGCAGTTTACCAAGTGATAACAACCAAGTCAAAATTGCTAGAGATATAGCTCAGGTGGCAGAGGGCCTGCCTGGCATGCACAAGGCCCTGGGTTCAATCCCCAGCACCACACACACACAAAAAAACTTGCATAGAGGAAAAGCCTAGAAGGTAGTACATCACAATGGCAATGGCTGCTGTCCATGGGTGGTTGAATAGGGTGGGATTTTTTTTCTATTTTTCTGTATTTTTTTGTATTTGTATAATAACCCACATTATTTACATATTTGAAAATATAAAATCAAGCTTTAGTTACTGGGAAAGTTGCGGACACTAGCTTTCTTCCTCTTAGTTTCATGCTATTACACAAAAGGAGGGTATAATTAATAGAAACAAATTGCTATGTCCATCATAATATAAATTATGCTTCTCATAAATGAATAGAAATGTTTATAAAGATATGCAGGTGCCCCATCCATAAATGGGTTTTAGCATTATTAATTCCACACTCATTAAGTCACAGTTTTGCTTTATAATATTTAATTGGGAGGAATGAAATGTAAATTGTTTGTGCAAAATTTTCAGTCCCTGTCATTATGATAGCATAGATTCCATGGCCTGACTTATAGCATTTGAATGTATCACAAAGACTGTTGAAATCAGTCAGAGTGGAAGTGGACTTTTCTTTGAATTGATTTGATGATTCTTAACTCTGGTCACTGATATCCATGGAAGCTTGCCTTCTTTGTAGAAACATGGTAATGGGGACTTTAGGTAATTAAAAGACTTGTATAATCATTTAGGGACATGAGAAACACTATCAACACCACTCCACAGACACTCCTGGGAGTGCTTGCATCCATTGCTACCCACAGTGGGAGATCCACGAAACTTAAAGAAGCCTTATTCAAAAGTAGAATTAATTAGAAAAATGTTGATTTCAACGAATGTTCTCAGACTTTCCAGGGAATACCTAAATACATAGAGTCACCACAGCTAGTTGAGAAGCTATGAATAGGTTCCAGTAAACAGATCATTAAAAGTTGGTTTACAAAGTCAAAAAGGACTGTTTGACAGTGTTCTAGAAGAATTGTATGGTATTACATGATATTGCTAAAGGGATAGAGAAAGGTGGCCAAAGTAGAATCAAATATTATTTTCTTATTCAATGAAAAATAAAATCTTATAAACCATGAAAAATGGATATGGAAAGTTCCTATTTTTATATTTACAATCATTGAAAAATGTACCACCTCCTTAAACCTGATAAAATTGAATTCAGTATTAAAATTATGATACAGTAAACCATGAAGTTTACCCGTGAGACCAAAAATGACAGATTTAGAATTTATAAGGGGAATAGACCATAGCTAACAAGGTAAAAATATGGCTCAAAGATGAATTTCCTGCACATGCAAATGAAGGTACACCCTGAGTCCAGGATGCATCATGATCTATTTATGATAATAGGAGTTTTAGTGTCTGGCTTCAGGTAAACTTGCCTGATATTTGAATTAATATTAGTCCAGATACCAAGATATATTTTATTTTCTTGCAGGCATTTCATGATGAAATAAAAAATAGTGATTTATGATCACAACACTATAGATCGATTCATACACATGACTTTTGTGCTTTGTTTTTTTTTTTTAAGGGCCTAGAGATCAGTGATTTCTGTTTTGTTTTATTTTTAAAACCTCTGGTTAGTGTTTCTCAAACTTCAGTGAGCATAAGAATATCTTAGACTATTTATTAAAAATACAGTCCAGAAATATGCAAAGCTGTTTTTTTATAATGGAAGTCATAATAGTTATAGACTTTTCTAAGTGTGTGTTATTTCATGGTCACAATTTCTAACACAAATCAAAATTAAAATTAGGAGAGCAGATTCTTGCTATAGTGCAAAACAAAGGGACTTAAGTTCATTGTAATAAAACTGGGGTCACTGTTGGCTGGAATGACCATATCTACCAAATCTCAGATAACATTAACAGAAGAAGGTAGAAAAAATTTTAATATTGTTTCTAGTCATTTTGAGAACCCCACCCTATTTTTATAGAAAGCAAAATCTCTGATGGTGCTTTCCACAGTATTCTTGGAAATTGTGATCTCCTGAAGACATCCAAATTAATCAATCTTGAAGGTTTTGTGTTTGTAAAGCCAACTGGCCAACAAAGGGGTTGGGTTATAATTTCTACAATTGGATAGTCACTGTGCTTGGCTTTTTTTTAGGATTACCTTTCTTCTCTTGTCCATTTACCTTTTTAAAAACCTGCTGCAAAACTGAAATAGCTCTCGTTCACATTCTGACTGAACATATCTATCACTCCAGACTTAACCTCAGCAGAACAAAAGTATTTTCACACCAGCTTTTACTTCACTCAATCTTCTCATGTGGCTCACAGGACTCTTCAGTGGGGCCAATCACCTCAGGATTTAATTCCTTGCAGACAGGAGCGTATGTTCATCCCCCAGATACAGTTTGGGTAATTCTTGCTACAACACTCTTCTCCAGCCTGTCATGCTTCTTATTACCCCATCTGCAGAACACACTTGTAGAGGAAAGCCACCGAAAGTATTCCAAGTAACAAATGGAACATTCTCCTAAGCTAAATGGAAAAATTATCCATCATATCCCCCTGTTGTCGAGTTATACACAGTGGAAATCATGTACTGTGTCAAGTCTATCTTGATAAATTCCACTTGTTAACTGGCCAGAGCACCTCCAGCAATGAACAGGGAAGGTAAAGGAGAAAATGTGACCCCAGAACTCACTTTGTATTTCTCCCAGTTATGAACTCTTTTGCCTTCAGATGTTAGGCAGTTGCTAATTTCTTCTAGTCTTTAATATGGTTTAGCTCCAAGTCTTAAAACAAAAAGAGGAGATGCCATTTGAGGTTTTATGGCTGTAGATAAAAATCCCTCTGTACACAATGAGCACACACATTTTTGAGCAAACTACAACCAGACTTCAGATGCCTAAGAAATAGCATGGGCTGATCTGAGTCACAGGGAAGTAATCAGTTTTCAGTTGTCTAGCCAAGCTCATGTTTGTCTAGTTGTTTCCTTGCTCCCTGCCAACAAAAAAACATCAAAGTAACAAGAAGATACCAGAAACCAACACTGCTTTAAAAGAAGATGCTGTGGTTAATTTGCTCATTTATTCAGCAAATATCTACTGGATGCCTACCATATGTCAGAATTTATTCTAGGCATGGAGGATACAAGTCAACAAGATGACAACAACAACAACAAAAGGTTCTGTTCTCAGCCTCTGTGAAATATTTTATGTTTCATAAGGTGAAATTAATAGTAATAATTATGAGATGGATGATGGAATACATAGTAAACATGTTTTAATGGAGGAGGGAATATGACCTGAAAAACATTTTCCTCCAGTTCTAAAAATAGGGCATATCTTCCCAAATATAAGTCAAATGAAAGAAATCTTAAGCATATCAAACTATGTTGTGTTTTTTTTCTGTTTAATTACATAAATTAAAAAAATAGACATTCATGTATAGACTCTGCCATTGACCATTATTATATATATAGGTCAACCATATTAAATATATTCCCAGTATTGGGCAACCATAACCATCATCCAACTCCACAACTTTTCATCTTGTATACTCTATACTTATTAAACAATGACAGCTTGTTTCCTCCTTTCTCCAACCCCTGTCAAGCACCACTTCACTGTCTCCATGACTTTGACTACTGTAAGCACTTCATATAAGTGGAATCCGTCTTTGTCTTTTTGTTACTGGCTTATTTCACTTAGTGTAGTGTCCATAAGGCTCATTCATCTGTAGCATATGTCAGAATTTCCTTTCTTTTTAAGGCTGACTAGCATTCTGTTATGTGTATATACCACATTTTCCATATCCATCCTGGATTACTTCTACATATTAGCTATTATGAATAATGCTTCTATAGACATGGGTATATAAATGTCTCTTTGAGATCCTGTTTTCTTTTTTTCTTCTTTCCAGTACACAGATAACCCAGGGCCTTAAGAATGCTAAGTGAGCTTTATTCCCAACTCAGAGACCCTGTTTTCAATTATTTTTTGTATATTCCCAGAAATGGTTTGCTGGATCATACGGTAATGCTATTTTTAATGTTCTAAGTAACCACCATATTGTTTTCCATCAGTGGTTGTACCATTTTAACCAACACCAATTTCTCTGTATCCTTACTAATGCTTGTTGTTTTCTGTTGTTGGTTTTTTTTTTTTTTTTTTATAGTGGCCATCTTGATGGATGTGAGGTGGTATCTCATTGTAGTCAAATTATTTTCATTATTCTTATAAATATACTCAGAAGAAAATATAAATGATCCTCAAACACATTGAGGACAAATAAATATTAGTGCAGATCTATGAGATATAAGCACCAGTAAATCTTACTAGTTCTTCATCAAGAACCCGACTTTCTCAAACCATTAGATTAACCAACCAAAAATTAGAAATCTATAGTCTCCTCCCTTCATGACACTTTAATTTCTGCCCAGACTTCCTATAACTAGGCTTCTATCACTTCCAACCACAGACAATGTGTTTTACTACGTAGAGCACAATTTTCTCCTTGCATGAATTTATTATGAAGGTGAACAATAGGACTGCAATATGTAGGATAGGATCAGGCCCAAGTAGTTGTCTCACTGCTTAGCCTCCAGGGTCTTAGTGGGTGGTAGAATAAACTATTTTTAGCCTCCAGAAATCCACACAATAAATCAGCCTTTTGTATGTACACCATTTCTTACTTCAAAATAATTATCACATCTAATATAGTTCATTTCTTACTAAACCTACTTTTCATTTACCTATATAAAAGGACTCAAGTTGCACAGCATAAACTATCTTGTGGCCATCAATAAATTACTATTTCTATACATATAAATAACAATTACTTATTAAAATAAAGCCTATTGGTAAGTCCAATTTCCTTTTGCTTACTGTACAAGCATGAATGTGAATATGAATATCTAGGGCTTTTAAGCTAATAAACTGGAATACAATTTTTAAAAAGCAGTTTTTGAGTAATATATTTCAAATGCTCAATCCACCCATAGCTAATATTTATTGTAGGTATAAGTCTCCATCATAATAGAAATTTTTATTTGACAGCACTGTTCCAAGAAGTTAGATCTCCTTATACTTTGTTTATTTTTAGAAAGAGAAACTGGGATTCTCTACTTAAATTACATATTTTAAGGTCAGTTTGATGGTCTTTCATAAGATCATTGTTTTTTTAAATATATTTTTTAGTTGTAGGTTTTGGACATAATATCTTTATTGTTATTTATTTATTTTTATGTGGTGCTAAGGATCGAACCCAGCAAGAGGTCTACCGCTGAGCCACAACCCCAGCCCTAGATCATTGTTAAGATTAGGAGAACACCTGCTACTTCCACTTGGGACTGTTTTCTAGTCCCTTACTAGCTAAAGCAAACGTCCACAGAGGATGTAAGCTACAAAAGTCATGGATTTCCCAAACTGAGGAAACATGGATCATGACCCAAAACTTGGGTCACACCATGCCAAATGCTACCTCAGCATCTGCTGTAAGAAGATTTGTAAGAGAACTTGACAAGTCTGTCAAACACAAACACTGCTGAATGGAATATAAAACCATTTCAAGCTTAATGAGGTCAATGGGTTATTTAAATAATATTAAAGAAGATAATGAAGGATGCCTTTGAGTCCAAACCAACTACAACAGTAAATGATGACAGCAGTCTGCTCACCTCAAAACTACAGTGGTTGAACACTCCAATGCCTTATAGGTTAGAAACTAATTCTCTTTTTGTTTAGACATGGAGGCCTAAGAATTTAGTATGACTTTTGTCATGAAAATTAGTCTTTCTCTGTGGGACTAGTCCATATGTTCTTGTGAAAAAAACTTATAAGCCCTCAATTAATGTTTGTTGAACTGAATTAAATTTGCCACATCTTAATCTAACTTTTTAAAATACAAAAGTGACATCTTTTTAAATGCTTAGATTTTCTTAGGCAAATATGATTTCAGTAACAATGATTCAATAACTTGTTCTACCTTCTTTTATTTAAGTCCTATAACACATTGCCTATTTCCTGAAGAATAAACAATGGTCTTGTTTCAAGTCTTCTTCTCACTATACTTTTCTCCTTAATCTAGTATTTTGTGACACATAAGTATTTATTGTAACTCATTAATAACTCACATTCCATGTTACTGAAATATACCACATACGATTGCAAATCATGGATATCGACAACTATTCGATATTAGTTAGCCTATGGAATGCCATACCTAGAAGAGGCCTTAGGAATCATATACTACAAAATCTTACCTTAGGGATGAAATAATGAGATGATAATGAAAAGAGAACCCATATACAGATAATAACTGAGGATTAGGGTGTATACTTCTGATATTTGGTCCATTAGTTTTTAATTATGTAATGCTATAAAAATGTTAACAATAACAGCTATCAATCATTGGGAATTACTATGCTCTAGGCACTTTGCTAAGATTAAAGTAAAAAGTGTAGTAATTTGTTAGCAATATTTCTTAAATAGTTTTAACAACTCTTCAATTAGTTGCCATAACTAATCACATTCTTCTTGAAGAGTAGAAAATGTACTTATCACTTATCTGATAAACACCTGGGCCAATATTCAAATTTAAGTTTAACTCCAGAGCTGGAGAGAAATGGTCACCTGACTAGTAAAACAAGCACCATCTTATCATTAATGAAAATGCACCCCCCAAACAGAACCAATAGGCCAAGTTGTTCGCCTCACACATTCTTTATATCTCAGAGGCAAGTTGAATGATATTAGTAGAACAATACAGGTGGCAGTGAATAATTACATTAATTCATATCAAATAATAATTATGATGTTTATTCTATTTTTATCAAAAACAGAATACAATATTGCCCTCAGAGGTAGGTGATAGGACTATATCTATAACTTGTTTTCTGATCTAGGAAGTGTTATTCTGTGTCTTAATTTTTCTTAGTTTAAGCAATTTACAGGGCTGAGGAAAAAAATGTCATGTAAAACTTACAAACAAATCTGAGAAAATCAACACAGAGTAAAGAGGCAAAAAGGATTTTCAATTTTTCTAAGACTTTATTTCCTGACTATTCATTTATGTAATTTTTAGTTTAAAACAGTTGCATAGAATTACCAGCTCTGGTAAACAGTCTTCAACACTTGCACGTGTAGTTAGGTACATTTTGTTTATTTTTCTGTCTCATACATACACAATCTGTGTTTAATTATTCACATAATTCCAATTTAAGATTTTGAATCTGAAATTTATGAATTTGAATCTGAATTCTGAGATCTGAAGCAAAACAAATAAATGAGCTACACAATCCTATAAGAATGGAATGGTGGGCAAGGAGTTGAAACTGCTTATTGGAGTTGTCTTTTTGTCCTTGATTCTTACTCTGAATTGTAGGACCAGAAGCATGTAACAAATTTAAAGAAAAACCTATGTTGATTTTTTAACAGAGATTTGAACAGGTGATGTTTGTTCTTTTACAAACTTTTCAATTTATGTTAGTAACATGCACATATTTTCATTTTTTTAATTTTTAGTGCATTGTAATTATACAAAATAGTAGGACTAACTTTGACATATTCATAAATGAATATAACATAGTTTTCTTCATTCCATCCCCAGTACTATCCCCTCCACTTCCCTCCTCCCTCTAGTCTGTTGATCTTCCTTTTATTTATTTATTTATTTAAATTGGTGCATTCTAGTTATATATAAAATTGGAATGCATTGTGATATATACATACATGCACATCACATAATTTGGTTTTTATTCCCCAGCTCCTCCCTTTGCCTCCCCTTGTTTCTCTCCTTTGATCACCTGTTTCTATTCTACTGTCTCTTATTTTCACAACATCCCCCTTTTATTATTCTTTATTCTATTTACACATACGAGAGAAAACATAAACCCTTGACTTTCTGCATCTGTCTTATTTCATTCAGCATAATGTTCTCCAGTTCCATTCATTTATCAGAAAATGGCATAATTTCATTCTTTATGGCTAAGTAGAACTCCATTGTGTGTGTGTGTGTGTGTGTGTGTGTGTGTGTGTGTATCACATTTTCTTTATCTAGTGATCTATTGATGGGCATCTAGGCTTGTCCATAACTTGGCTATTGTGGGTTATGCTGCTACAAACATTGGTATGCATGTATCACTATAGTATTCTAATTTTAGATGTTTTGGATGAATACCAAGGAGTGGAATAGTTGGGTCATATGATGGTTTCAGTCCTAATCTTTTAAGAAATTTCCATACTGCTTTCCAACGTGGTTGTACTAATTTGAGTCCCACCGAGAATATATGAGTTTACCTTTTCCCCACATCCGCACCAGCATTTATTATTATTTGTAATTCTTGATGATTGCCGTTCTGACTGCCATGAAATAAAATCTCAGTGTAGTTTTGATTTGCATCTCCCTGATTACTAAAGATATTGAACTTTTTTTTCCAGGTATTTGTTGGACATTTGTATTTCTTCTTTTGAGAAATATCTCTTTAGATCATTTGCCCATTTATTGATTGGATTCTTAGTTTTCTTGGTGTTAAGTGTTTTGAATTATTTAGATATCTGGTTATTAACCTCTTATCAGAAGAGTAGCTGGAAAATATTTTTCTCCCTTTCTGGAGACTTTCATTTCATGTTCTTATTTCCTTTGCTATGCAGAAGTTCTTAATTTAATGCTATTGCACGTACTGATTCTTAGTTTTGTTTCTTGAGCTATATTAAGCTTATTAAGGAAGTCAGTGCCCTCACCAGTGCATTATAGGATTTGTCCCTATGTTTTCTTCTAACAGTTTCACTGTTTCTGGTCTAATTCCTAGGTCTTTGATCCACTTTGAGTTGATTTTTGCGCAGGGTGAAATGTAGGGATCTAGTTTCATTCTTCTACTTGTCTCTCCAGTGTTCCCAGCACCATTTGTTAAAGAGGCTATCTTTTCTCCAACTTAGGCTTTTGGTATCTTTGTCAAGGATGAGATGACTGTACATGTGTTGATTTGTCTCTGTGTTTTCTGTTTCCATTCCATTAGTCTTCATATTTGTTTTTATGCCAACACCAAGCAGTTTTAGTGACTACAGCTCTAGAGTACAAATTGAGATCAGATATTGTGAAGCCTCCAGTTCCATTCCTGTTGCTCAGGGTTTTTTTTGTTTTTTTTTTTTTTTTTTTTTGTTTTTTTGGTTATTCTGTGTCTTTATTTTTCTAAATAAATTTTAGGACTATTTCTGATTCTATTAAGAATATTATTGGTATTTTGCTGGATATTGCATTGAAACTATAGTTTGCTCTTGGTAATACAACCATTTTGATGATCTTAATTCTACTCATCTATGAAATGTTAGGGCTTTCTATACCCTAAGGTTTTATTTAATTTTTTTCTTTAGTGTTTTATAATTTTCATTGTATAAATTTTACTATATAAATTTCATTGTAGAATTTCCTTAGTGAGATTTATTTGCAAGCATTTTTTAGGCTATAGTAAGCAAAATAATTTTCTTGATTTCTTCCTCAAGGGATTCATTATTGGAGTATAGGAGTACTATTGATTTTGTGTACTGATTTTGTTTCTGCAACTTCACTGAATTTGTTTATCAGCTCTAAAAGTCTCCTGGAGGAGTTTTGGGTACTTTCTAACTATCAGATAATGGTGTCAGCAAACAAATATAGTTTGACTTCTTTTCCTATTTGTATCTCATTAATTTCCTTCTAATGCCTAATTGCTCTGGCTTAAGTCTCAATAACTGTGTTGAACAAGAGTGGTGAGAGTAGACATCTTTGTCTTGTTCCTGATTTTAAGTTTTTCTCCATTCAGTGTGATGTTGGCTTTGGGTTTGTCATATGTAATCTTTATGGTATTCACGTATATTCCTTCTATACCTAGTTTCTTGTGTTTTTAACAAAATTAGGTGCTAGCTTATATCAAAGATTTTTTCTCATCTATTGGAATGGTTATGTGATTTTTGTTCTTGATTCTATTTATGTAATGAATTATATTTATGGATTTACATGACCTAAATCAAACATTGTTATGGTTTGTATATGAGGTGTCCTCCAAAAGCTTATGTAAGAAAATGCAAGAAGGTTTAGAGAAGAAACAATAGAATTATGAAAACTCTAATCATTGAATTAATCCCCTGATGGGGATTAACTGAGTGGTAACTGAAGGTAGGCAGGCTGTGGCCGGAGAAGGTGGGTCCCTGGGGGTGTGAATGGCCTTGGGGTATATATTTTGTATCTGGTGAGTGGAGTCTCTGTGTTCTAATCATCATGTGAGCCACTTCCCTCTACCACACTCTTCTGCCATGATGTTCAGCCTCACCTTGAGCCGTGAGGAATGGAGCCTGCTATCTGTGGATTGAGATCTCGGAAACTTTGAGCCCCCAAATAAACTTTTCCTCCTAAAGTTGTTCTGGTGGGATCTTTTAGTCACATTAGTGAAAAAAAAATGACTAAAAATAACGTGCACATATTTAAAAAGAATAACATCCACATCTTTATAGTGACAAAATAATAATTTTAGGCCCAAAGCCCTTCTTACTCTCAAGTCCATCTTTCTAGAGGCAATCATTTGTAATTCTTTTATTTGCTTCTTTCGGGAGTTATTCCCAAATCTTCAAGTAATATGTGATTTGTTTCTTGATCTATCAATTTTAGACATCATCTGTTAACTTTCTTATTATGTTAGATGATTGTGTTTTATGGATGCAGTATCTGTTCTTGCATTTCAAAAAATGCTAATTATAGTGTTCTTTTTCTCTCACACACACACATATTCTCTCTCTCTCTCTCTCTCTCTCTCTCTCTCTCTCTCTTTCTCTCTCTCCACTACACATACTCTTTCTCCCACTATTGTCCATTCCTCCTCCCTCCCTTCCTAACTTCCTCTTTCTTGCTCGTGGTTTAGCTTTTTTTTTCTTTTTTCACTCTTTCTTGCTTGTTTCCCCCACTGTTTGTTCATGTTGGAAGTTTATCTAAAGTATCTGAGTTCTAGTCGATTCCTCATATTTAAAAATAACCACCAAAATCTGATTTGGTTTGTTGACAAGCTTTAAAGTAGGTAGATTGGACCAAGAGCGAGGCCTTTCATTAGAGGATGCTAGAATGTCTTGTTTTTAGAGGCAGTCAGCATCTCCAAAGAAAGATATTCTACTTCTGCTTTAGAGTTAAATTCCTGATTATAGGTAAATCTCTATATCAGAAAGGTTTGTCCAACTGTCACAAGTACATATTTTCAATCAACCCCATTTTCCCACTGCTAGTCCTCAATTCTACTTTTCCACTCTCATTCTCACTCCACACTTGAGCTCCCTTGAGTTCCCAGAGGCATATCTGATCCATGTAGTTTGTTCACTTCTGTACTCTGTAAGGTTTCAACTTCTCCCTGCTTCAGCTGTGATCATGATATTTTGTTCTTCAGAAACTCATTGAAATCTGTGGTTCATGGGTGATGGTTTTTAAACTGAAGAATTATTTAGATTTCAAAGAATTAAGTGGAAATATATATAAATATAATTAATATATAATATAATATAATTAATCATTGTAGGTTTCTAGAGAGATTTTTCCCTAAGATTTTTAATATTGTCTCTAAGAGATAGGAAGCAATTGTTTGTGATCAGCCTACAATCTTCAATGATAAGTCAAGATAAGATTTTCTGATGACAACTACCATGCTATGTTAAGGAGTAAATCAACTTAAATTTCCCCCCATATTTTAGCTTAAAGTTTTCTTTCATGCAACTAAACATACTAGAAATACAAGTTTTGAAATCAGACTATTTTAATACTGGGTTTGCTACTTATTAAGCCATGTGACACTGGACAAATCAATCTCTCTAAGCCAGAGAGAGAGATTAATAAGAATAACAGTAGACATCTTGTGATAATTAAATGAAACAAAGTTTATAAAGCACATAGAGCAGTGTCTGGCAAATAGTAAAAACTCAATACGTTTATGTTTGAGTCATCTGCTATCAGAAAGAAATTACTGTTAGCTAAAACCCCAAATAATTTCTTAAGCCTGAATATCACTTCTTTAGAGAAGCCTCCTTGATAACAGATTGGAGTAGAGGTGCCCCTGTAGCACTCTGTTCACTCCCTAACCCCTGTCATATTGCTGTGGAATCACTTGTTTGTCTTCCTTTGTAGACTGTAAGCTCCATGAGAATGAGGACCTGGTCTGTGTTATTAATCTTTATCTCCCATGCCCAGCACTGTGCTTGGCCCAGAGCTGGTACTCAATAAATACTTGTTAGATGAACAAACAATAATACCATTCCACTTTTAGAAAGCTTGATATATTAGATTTTTTTTCAAAATGTAAAATGTATTCCTTTTTTAAGTATTTTCTGTAAGCATGTAAGATGACTTTTATGGAGGTATTTAGAAAAATAGTAAAGCAATAATTAAATATCCAATATGCATAAATGTAGAGGAATTGAATAAACCAGAACTGTGTTTATTTATTTATATGAAATCAAATCCAGTTAAAGAAATAAGTTTTCTCTCTCCTCTCCTCTCCTCCATGATTGAGCACTGAGGCCTTGTAGCGAAAGGAAATGCAACAATATATTCAGAAATTGGTACTGGTTTTGATTTTGTTACTGTTTGAAAGTCAAGTTTCCATTTAATTCTTTTAAATCTAAATAACTCTTCAGTTTAAAAAAAAGTATCTGGATGGTTTCAATTTGGTGGCAATAAACGCTCACGGCTATAAATAGACCATTTCTAACCCACCAAATGTGTTTTCCTTTTTCTGTTGGAACGCTTTCTTCCTCAACCCCTACTACTTGGATAGAGCTGCCATTACCAACTAAAGAGCTATATCTTACCAAGAGTGATCTATTGGGAATGTAGTCTGCCTTCTTCTTCTTTTTTTTTTTTTTTTTTTCAATTTGCTTATTGAATTATTCTGGACACTTATTTCTGTTCCAGGAAAAACAAGGAGAAATGTTCCTTTGTGGGTCTTGTCTCTGAAGAAGGAGAAAAGATTCTGTGGGTCCTAAAATAACTTCTAAAATATTAAGAATATGTAAAATCCTGGAATATCCATCTATTTAAACTTATTAATAATCACAAAGCTACTGAATATAGTTATGGCAATAATGAATACCAGTCTTTATATATTTTACCACTGTGTTTAGTTGAATCATCAAGATTAGATTTTATTGTTGATAGTATTATAATCATCTTTGTAATTTTTAATAAAAACAACCCTAGTGATCATCATTCTAAACATTCCACTTTTTTAGATAAAAAACAACTGAGGCCCAAAGAATTTAAGACTTATCCATTGTCAATTTGAAATTCTTATTATAATGCAAACCATCAAAAATTTCACCAAACAAAAATCCTGACTTCTTATAAATGGATAAAACTTAATTGTATCTGAGAATATTGTCTTTGAATACATATAAGTATGTATAACTTAATGCATTAGTTTAGAATACGGTTAAAGTTTGTTACAAATTGGCTTATACATACTTACAGAAATTATTTACATACAGAAATTGTTGCTTAAATTTGAAGTTTAGGATGTATTTTCTTTTTAGAAAGATTATCAGGAATAAAGAGCTGAACAAATTTCTCCAGAAGATATCTCTACCCTTATGTCTTTGTGATCCAAGATATAAACATAGTAGTGAAGCACAGAACAAATCCATTTCTGGAATGATAGAGTAAGGTGCGGATGGTAGGATGTAGTGAATTGTTTTCCTTATAGTTGTATCATTCATAGCCAGTAGAAATATTTTGGATAGACAATGGCTTGGTGACCCTCCTAATCAATCATATGGTATTGCAGGTCATCAGAACACAATTTGTAAATATTTATCAATTGTTTTCACTTCTATTATGAGTGAAAGACAGTTTTTATTAGACTTAGATTTTTCTTACTTCATTTGAATCATTTGTACTTTAGCAATATATTAAACTTGAATATTACTTGTGGGATTTGTTCATTTCTTGAATTTTTAATCAAAGATCTATGATCAAGATCTTAATATAATGATAGCTCTCAAGAAAATTGTAATTCTTACTTAACCTAATGGGTGGCTGTCTTTATAAGAAAGCTAAACATTGTGTGTAGGAGCATTAGTTTATGAATAACTACTTCAGAATGCTATCCCAAAGGTGGAAGGAAATCAATCATTCTGTAAGTATACCAATTTGTACAGTGATTAGGCTACTGAGATGGACCTAAACATTCATTTTTCAGTGGGACTGATGTACTAATGCTGAGCAATAAGGCCACCTACTGGGTAAAATCTTGTTATCCTAGAGAGAAACTTTTTAGTTTTAAAGGAAACTGAACCTAGTTAAAATCCCTTGAATTTTTCATTTTTGAAGGTCCATAAATAATTTCTATATCTTTTTTATTTGTTTCTTTAAAAATGAGCACACAGTATTATTTATCTTAGTTGAGTTCAAATTTATAAATGATATTCAGCTCTGACATTCTTCATTTCCAACTACAGATTCTGAATGGTTTCAGTAAGGATACTATTAATTGCAAATAACAAAACCCAAAATAGGGAGTTAAATAATTAGTGCAATTTATTGACGTAGGAACAAACAAACAAACAAAAAACCATCCAAACGGAGGGTGAACTTCATCAGTCACAGTTCAGCCAGGACTCTGGACCTCATTTGCAGTTTCCTCAGCTCTATGTACACTGCTTCATGTTGGCATCCTCCCAACACTGCCACCTTCATGCTTTCATTACGACTTCCAGCACCCGTGTCTTTCATGCTTCCTTCTTCATATCAGCTCCAGCTTTGTGGAGAAAGGATAGGGAAACTGGAGAAATAAGAATCTTTTCTCCACTAACAGTTCTATAAGTGTCTTAACCTTTGCTTAGCTGAATCATCCTTTATCAATCACACTGGCACGTTCTTTGTTTGGCTAAGTCTATCAGAACACATCTTCATAGGGGTGAGCAGAGAGGTCAGTCCTACCTAAACTTATCTAGGTCACAAGGCAGGGGAAAGTTAGAATGGATGTCGTTGAAACAACCTCAATTTTCTCTACACTGAGCAAGTAGGGAACTAATTCATTGCATATCATTTGCATTCTAAAATCTGAGAGCTGAAGGAGGAAATTATCATATAATATAATGGTTCTCAACGCTTATTTTGCTACACTACATTGAGAGACGACATTATAATTTATCTTTCCACATGCTTAGGCTAGGTTTATATCTTTTGGCTACAACTCCATCTCTCTTTTTACTATGGGATGTTGAAATAATGAGTCACAGAGAAAACCTAGAATCTATTTTGTTTAATTGTCATTATACTTTTATATAACAGAAGCCATCACAGGTGACTGAGAATCTCTATATTCTAGGTATAGTAGCACCTATTTGCTATATTTGAAATGAATGACTGCTCCATTAGGCACAGACTAGACCAAAAGAGAAAGATAAAGTCTTGTTTAATATAAGAAAAAAAAGGTGTGCTAAATATGAAAAGAATGTAGGATTTGAACCAGCATGTTCCATTGAGGACATGGGCAAGGACTGGGAAAATTACTTCACTTCTCTGAGAGGTATAAAATACTTAACCTACTTAGCGTTGAAATGGTTGTTGAAATCTTAAAAGAGATAATTTATATAATGTATTCTGTAAATTGTGAAGTGCCATACAGATTTTAGTATTAATCAGAAATGAAATATTATTAATTATTGACTGAAAGTTCCTGGAGGGTAGGGGACTGTTTCTTTATCTACATTACCCCGGTATCCAGCAGTATCTGGCCTTTGCTTGTCTGCCAATAACTCTATGTAAAATAAATAATGACAACAATATGGTTGATATTGACAACTAGCAGAAATATCTGTAGTATTGGAGAAAATGTATTAAACACAGGGAAGGAATGATATTGGCCAAAAAAGGAATGTTACAAGTCTAATGTATTTGCCAAAGAACTAAACAATCATCAGTTCTTGAATTTTTCAGTTTGTAGAAAACAAGACGGGTGGTCTCCTCTCGCTCTTGTTTTATGAAGAAACCCACTACAGCTTCAGTTAGAAATAATACCAACTTAAAAAAAAAAGCTAGAAAGATATGCAAGGGAAGATTGAGTACCTGAGTTCGAGCTTGTGATCGACCAATAAAATATTTAATGAACCCTAAATGCAGGGCTACCCATTGTTTCACTGAAAGTTTGCAATTTAGATTGTTAGGAGATTTTGACCCTTTGGGAAATCATCTCAAACTTTCAAAGGACATCAAAGGGAAATGGAATAAGCTTTAAAGCTGAATTTGCTGGAAGGAATCTATACCATTTAGCAAAAATATACCTGTGTTTGCACACTCTGGATGTGGCTAGGGGATCTACACTATTGATAAAGTTCTTATAAATCTCAAAAGAAGAAATAAAAATCTGTGCTTCTTCAAGTATTCTCTATAGTCCTATAAAAATCAATTGTGTTCTTCACAGGAAACATGGAGCCTTAGGCACATGTGTTTTTACTCTAAAACTTCTTTCTGTAACGAAATGCAATTAGCTGTCACATGTGCCTGATTTATGGCCATTTACCAACACTAAAAATTGTGCTAAGATGTGCAGAGAATGCACAATTTGATATAATTCCTGCTGAGTTGGATTCTGGGAGGAGGAGTTTTATCCATAAAACTCTTAATAAAGCATCTTCTGAGAACTGCGATAGACAACCCGCAAATTCCAGCTACAAATCCTGCAAACTGTACCATTGGGAAACAGCACTTTAACTGATGGTCTGGTATTTCCAAAAGATAATGTCACCATGACATTTTCAGTCTTTTAATATCCTTTTATTTAGTCCCTTTGGTATCATCCTAGAACTGGAGCCACTTGAGCTAGAAGAGCTGTAGCACATTTTTGCTGTTCACCAAGCTCTGTTTTGCCTAGCTGACTAGGCCTTCACAATATAAGTCCCCAGGTTCTTAGAGGGAGGCATCTTCCTGCCCCTGCCACTAGAACAAAGATGCAGCCTGTTGTGAAATAAGAAAATGTTCCCTTTGCCATGGTGTCTGCAGTAAAGAAATGTTTACCTATCTCTAAGTTCTCAATTGAACTGCCAAACTCATTCCATGTCACCCTAGATATAATAAAGGACAGCAATATGCCCAAGTCTACATCTCTCCTGTAGATATTTATGGGTATCCTTATCAAGTGTGTGTATATGTGTGTGTGTGTGTGTGTGTGTGCGTGTGCATGCACACATGCACAGATGCGTGTGTATATGTGGCATTTATCTCAAAAAAGACATATCTATTATGTAAGGTATCTAATGTATCATACAGAACCATGTTTAAAATTGAAAACCACCTATGTTCAGGAAAGAACATACTCAAATAGAAGATAAACATTTTAATTGGCCATTTTCTTCATACTTCATTATAATAGTTATGTCCAGGATTGGTTCCTTATAATCTCAATGTCATTGTCATCTCTTAGTCATAGGTCTCTCAATTGCTTATTTTTATCTACATAGATAGCTAATATCTTAGGGTTCTCCAGAGATATAGAAAAAATAAGATATGTGTGTTTATATAAACAGGGAGAGAAAGAGAGAGATTTATTATAAGGAATTGTCTCACACTGTTACAGAAATTGGCAAGTCCACCTGTACACTGTGGGCAGGCAGCCTGGAGATCTAAGAGATAAAGTACATAATAGTCTTCTGGATAATTCCCTCTTATTCAGGGAAGTCAATCTTTTTTGTTTTATTAAAGGCCTTTGATTGGATGGTATTGTGTTTTAAATATTAGATGTCCCCCAAAAGCTCATGTGTGAGACTATGCAAGAAAGCTGAGAAGTGAAATGATGAGGTTATGAGAGCTTTAACCTAAAGAGTGTATTAATCCCTTGATAGGAATTAATTGGGTGGTAACTGTAAGCAAGTAGAGGAGGTGGGTCATTAGGGGAGTATATACTTTGTCCCTGAATAGTGGAGTCCTCTCTCACTCTCGCTCTCGCTCTCGTTCTCTTTCCTTTGTAACCATTATATCATGCATGACCTGCTTTCTTCCACCACACACTTCTGCCATTATGTTCTGCCTCATCTCAGGTCCCAAGGAATGGAGTCAGCCATCTATGGATTAAAACCTCTGATACTGTGAGTCCCCAAATAAACTTTTCCTCCTCTAAAATTGTTTCTGTCAATTCTTTTGGTCACAGCAACAAAAAAGCTGACTAAAATAGATTAGTTATGGAAGGCAATCTGCTTTACCCAAAGTTTATCAATTAAAAAGTTAGTCTCATCCAAAACACCCTCCAATTTGACTCATAAAATTAACCATCATACCTATAGAGAGACTTATGTATATACATGTTATTTTTTCTTTCTTTTGACAAACAGACTTGAATCCGAATCTCTGCCCCAATGATTAAATGTGACTTGTGGCATGTTATAGAACCTCAAATAGGTCAGTTTCCTCATTCATACAATGGAGATGCCATATCTCTTCTTAAGTTCATTATAAGGGTAAATGAGGTAAGATGTAAACAGCACCATGTCTGACACCTAGTAAATGCTCAACAAATGGAAATTGTAGTCTGTTCTTTGATTCTTTCCACTTCACCTTTACTGCTACCACCCTAGTCATGTTACCCAATACATCTGACAGGACTAGTTTAATAGTTTCCTAAGTTAATTCCTTGACTTAACTCTGGGGTAGTCAAAGAAAGCATGACTGCCAAATTGATATTTGAGCTAAGCATGGATATACCTGGAAGAAGTATTTTGATGGGAGGTAGAAAGGTCAAGAAAGATAAAAATAACATCAAACAGCAAGAGCATTCATGAAGAAAATACCCTTCCCTGAGTTTTGAGAAATACTCTTCTTTCTATTCTGCTCAACATTGTGAAAACGTTCTTGATAAAAATCCTGGACACAATGAAAGGGATGTGTGTTGTTTCTTTCTTCCTTAATGCCTGCCAAAACCAAAAATGGCCTATGAAAGGAAATTGTGTCCGTTGCAAGCAGAGCACAGATCAAGTGCACACTGAGCTCCAAACTGCTTCTACTATCAGAATTACATGTTGACACTTTAAAAATTAAATATGAATGTTACTGTTGAATCAGTATTAAAGCAAATGGTACACCAGGATGAGGTCTCTTCCATCAAACACTCATATTTCATACTTTAGTCTAAATGGCATTTAATCCTTCCTGAAAAACCTTTTTACTCTGTGGGGAATAAAACAGATATACCAAGCTGTAGTAACCCCAAATTTTTAACGTTTTGCTGTAAAAAAAATTCAGGGGTGATTCAAATAGAGACCTTTATTTCCAATCCACAAAAACAAGACCACCATCATGGTGCTTACCTGTGGGTCATGGAGAAAAAAGCTGAATTCATAGCCTGCACATTTGCCTGCAGAAAAACAATTTAGGTATACTCTCCAGTGAAAATTTTATTTTTTTCTTAAATGTTTGATTTGTTTGGGTTTTTTATAAGCTTAAGCTCTGATAAAACACAAAAATTAAAATTTTTGCCATCTTGGAAGGGTATTAACATTAATTGTTTAAAATGGCAATTAGCTGTTTTTATTTTTTAATTCCCTTTCCCAATCCCAAACTCTTGAAGGGTTTAAAGTATAAGCTGTCTTTGCCCTCTATAAAAAGGACAACTGACTTTTGATTAAGTAGTAGGTATTATAATAAGAAGTTTTTTTTTTTTTTGGTTTTGTTTTGAAGCAGGACAGAGTCCCCCCACCCAGAAGACCCTTGCCATAATTAAGCATCTTCTCTCATCAGAAAGATTACACAAAAGGTATGATAGAGTCTGCAAACTTGTTGTACAAAAAAATATTATCTCTGTTTTCTTGGTTAAAAAAAAAATTGTGAAACCTGTGTCTGGTCTAGGGATTGAAACAGAGACCACTTGTCATATGAACTTCCAATCCCCTCAACCCCCACTGGGTATAAAGATCAAAGAATTTCCAAAATCTTTGTCCAGAGAATATCTCAGAGAATATGAGCCACATGCTGGACTGGCTGGCTGCAGCCAATAAACCTGATTCCTGAAAATTCCTTGGGTGTTCAGCCTCTTCTTAGAGCAGAGAACCTAAAAGAAAGATCTGGGAGTTCAGGATGTAGCTCAGAGGTAGAGCATTTACTTAGCAGGCATGCATGCATGAGGCCCTGGGTTTGATCCCCAGCACTGCAAGGAATAAAAGAAAGAAAGAAAGATCTTTCTATAGGAAAAACAAAACTCATGTTTTCTGAAAGCAATCCAGAAAGAGGAGGGCTCCTCCCTCAGGCTGAAGTCAGGAGGGAAATATTCCTTTTGGCTGGGGTCAGGAAGAAGAGAAGTAGGAGGCTACAACACCCAGAGAAAAGAGGACTACAAAAAAAAAAAAAAAAAAGAAAAACCATGTTGGTAAAAGGACTCATGCACTCCAAGTAGGGTATGAAAGCCCCAGAATACACCCTGAGGGGTAGGTCCAAATGCCCATGTTGGAAGGAAGCTTGGAAAAGGCACAGTGAACTGAGAGAGACCAGTGTGTACTATAATTGTGTGCAGGGAATAACATTGAAATACAATTACTACATTTGCTACTGATGGAAGAGAGTACAAAGCTGTGATATTCTTGCCCCGAAAGTTATTTCCACATAAGTATGTATGTCTAAAATAAGGATAGTGGTATTTTATTTGGGAAGAAACCCTAGAGATAAAAAAGGATGAATTGGCGTGTTGCTCTTACACGAGGTGGCAGGGCTGGGACACTGTTATGTGACATAAAGCACTGTTTTCCATCCTTGTTTGCTGGAGTACCCTCTGTGTTGGGTGACTTTCTGACTATGATCATCCTGGGTAGTGGGCAGATATTGACAGAGATGCATGTTAGTGCTGCCATTGTGCCTCATTCTAATAGCAATCCTGCCTCGGCTTGTGGAAGGTTTCCATTGGGAATTGTGGGAGTGAGTAATAAATACATGGTGGAAATATGTGATCATCTAATACATGCTTACAATAAACCAAGATGGAATGTTTACTTTAAAAAAAAAAACATTTTCATTTCTCTTGAGAAATAAAACTGTTACAGAGATGAGGGATTAAGAAGCGTATCCCATGCTAGAGATGGAGGTCAAGGGAACCTGATCTCTAACCCAGGCCACTGAATTTAAGTCCTAATCCATCTCTGCACTTGCACTTGATCCAAGTTTAGGACATTCCAAATAAAGGTGACATAATTGTGGCCCCTAAAATGACATATTTTAACCACACTTGTACCCCCTATTTTGATATGATTTTTTTCCTGCTCTCTTCCACCTGCATCTGTGTTTTTGAGGGCAAGTGAAGACAAACATTTAACTTCAGTGGGCCTTTTCATTTCTCAATAACATTTCTTTGCATAAAAAGCAAGCAGAAAGGAACAGAGAAGAGAGGCTGACATACTACTCATAGAGCTAAGATTAACTAATTTTGCCTTGGGCTGACTACTTTTATCATTCAGGTTAAAAAAAAAACACACACACAACAAAAACAATCAAAAGGCAAAAGCTTTCAGCACCAAAGACAATCATCACAAAAGAAAAGAGAAAATGTTCTTTGGTCTTCAATATTAATCTTAAAAATGGTCATCTTTGTTATGAGGAGCTATGTCTGAGTTCCTCCAAAATTCATATATTGAAGTTCTAACACACATCCCTTCTGCTCCTGTGAGGCTTATTAGGAAGTAGGGGCATTTGGAAAGTACATTTCTGAAAGGGCCTCAGAAAGCTGCCCTGCCCCTTTTACCATGTGAGCGCACAGGAAGAAGGCACCATTTATGAACCAGGAAGTGGGCTTTCACTAGACACTAAATCTGCTGACACCTTGATCCTGAACTTTCCAGCCTCTAGAACTATGAGAAATAACTTTTTATCGTTTATAAGCTACTGAGTTTATGGCATTTTGTTATAGCAATCTAAATGGATAAAACATGAGGTATAATTCTTGGTAATTCCCTTTGTTTTAGAATATGATGGGCTGTAGAATAAAACATTTTCAAAGTGGTAGTTTAACAAAAGAGAACAACAAAAAACAAAGATTGAATGAAGCACCCATTTAAAAAATCAAATTACAAATTGAGTGCAAACTAATTACCAATATTTTCCCTGATGGATGCTTAGGAAAGCAAACATAATCTTCCTGTTCAACTGCATTTCATAAATTACAATAATTTATGGTTTATAATGTGCTTATGAAGGCAGCAATCTTTAGAAGAACTGGTCATTACACCACCTAGATTATTTAAAACTGCAGCGTGGGATGAGTCTATGTAATGAACAATTCTGATTGAATTTTTTCTTCTTTTTTTTTTTTTAGAGGAAAGTTGGGCTGCTAAATAAATGTAAAGCTAAACTATATTTCTTTCACATACAAAATGAATTTTAAAATTATATTTGTTTTGCCTTTAAAAAATTATCAACATTGGAGTAACATTACAGAGCAAAACAAATAACATACTCCAACACAGTAACTATTACCTTTATTTTTTTTGGTGGTGGTGGTGGTGGTGGGGATTGAACCCAGGGCCCTGTGCATGTGAGGCAAGTACTTTACCAACTAAGCTGTATCCCCATATCCCCAGCCCAACTATTACCATTTTTTTGTGTGTGTGTATATTCCCTTCCAGTATTTTTTCATATGCATGTATTTTACATAATGATAGCATACAATTCCATCTCATTAGATATATTTTGATTTCTTAAAATTTCCCCTGGTTTTATATTTAAATTTCTTCTTGTTTTCATTACAAACATAGGCTTTTAAAAATGTATGATGGATAAAATGCATGATGCTATTGTTTTCTCCAGCGGGAACAGGTCTCATCCTTATAAATCCTATATAAACATAAGCCCAAATCCACTTATGGACCATTATTTGCATGCAGACACTGATCTTCTCTATCCTACAATAGTGACACTTTTTCTCCACTGAGTGTCATTAAGCCTGAAATGGCTCTGCTCCAAGAGACCTGGGATCCTTTGTGTTAAGTGTTGCATACACACACACACAAAAAAAAATGGCAAACACCTGCAACTGTAATAGAATACATCCTCATTTATCCTTCTAATTGCTTGATGAAAGGACAGATCATATTTCTAAAATACAAATGTTTATTTCAGTGTAGGTTAGTGGTGATGAGCCTGGGTTTTGAAGCCAAGCAGACCTAGGTTCATTTTGCTCCTTGCTGTTGTGGACAGGGCGGCTGCCTTTTCAACTCCAGGAACACGTTCACAGCAGAATCATCACAAGTGTGCCTCCTGGATTAGAGCCCATCATCACTTAGTTTAAGTGTAGAACCACTTACCTCCTGATGCTGTACAAGACAGCTTCCTAGGATACCGGCATGTTATGTAATCTCTAAGCCTCAGCTTCCAAATTTGTAAAACTGGAGAGTGATAATAGTACTTAACTTACCAGGCTGTTGTGAGAATTACAGGGGAGAATATTGTAGTAAAGTAGTTAGCCTAGAGCCTGGATATAGTAAGCCTTCAATATACATTAACTCCTATTATAATTTCTCCAAAGTGTATACTTTTCAAAAGAAGGACTTAAAAAGATTAAATTCATTTGCATGCCTTTCCATCATATGGTTGGTTTCTGTTCTTGGTTACTACATCCATTTAATCAATTCAGAATGGAAGAACAGCATGGAAATGAATAGAATAGAATAACCATATGCTCATATTCTCCATCTCTGAGCCTGAAGGCTGATCTAATTTTATCTTAATCCAAAATTACAAATTGTCTCTGAACTAAACCCCCGATAATACAAAGGCTCTTGAGAAATTGGCTGTGGGATTTCTTTTAACTAGGAAGGGTTTCAGTGAAGTCACCAGCTATAGTAGGGACTCCACAAAGGAAACAGTAGTCAGGATTGTGGACTGAATCAAAGTAGAAGCCATGTAAAGAGGGTCAAGGTTAGAAGATTTTGAGTGGAGTCTGAAAGGTGCCTGTGTTTAAAAATGGTCAGAAAAGTGGATGGTGAGTCTGGACACAAGAATTCATAGAAAAATATTTTAAAAATCCAGCAAACACTACTGAATGCCACTTATGTGCTAATTCCTGGGAATAAATAGGGAGTGAACGTGAGATTAGCACCATGTAGTGTCATGAGGCGTTTCTATTTTATTTGCATCTTGGGCATGAAATGGGGGTAGATTAAGACAGAGTGAAGAGTATTACTAGAATAGACATAGAACTAGGGTCCCCCCCCAATCACAGGTCTTGGAGTTGTAGCTGTCTGGAGCTGAATCCCCCTTGTGGCTGGAGATCAGTAAGGAAAACGACCACTGTGAGGTCAACCAGCATGTCTTCCCTTGCTGCCTCTTATATCCAGCCCTACAGGGATTGGGAACAAATCTATTTAAGGACTGAGCTGAGAAAGTGAGGTGACAGAGGGGACAGAAAAAAGTTGTCCAATTGGATACAGCCTAACTTATGTTGGACTTCTGCAAGGAGACAGTCTGCAATGAATCAAATTGGATTTTCAGGCCTGTAAATTTGGAGAAGAATGTTTAAGCTGAGAAAAGGGGACCTGGAAGTGGATAATATGCTGCAAATTAAGATGTATTTTGGACCCAAACTCTTCTCCACAGGTCAACAGTTTAATCATGCTGCCTCCTTAGAATAAATTGTAGTTTTGTCAGATGGATTGTAATCATGATTTACTCTAACCACTCTGTTTCAGTTTTAAGACAGGAGACAGCCAACTCCATTAGTTCAAACTCAATTTGTTCTTACTATTGTCAAAATTCTCTTGATTCAGGTGAGAAGCCCCAATAACCTTACACAAATTTCTGTATAAATTACTGCTCTTTTAGATGCTGTATATTTACCACTTCACCACATTTCCTTTTAGGTTTAAGCTTGTAGGACATGACTTTATGTCATATTTCTAGGCCAAAGAAAAGTGAATATGCTTCAATATAATAACATTCAGAGCAGCAATTAATCTTGCAAGCTTCATTTATGGGAGGTATACAGTAAGATGATAATTTACTCTAAAGACTTTGGTTTTGAACCTTGAAGTCATTTGTCATTTGAACAATAAGGAGAACTGTTTTCTTGAAAGAAAGAAAAGTATATACATGATACTTGTGATGCTGATATAATATATTCGATTCTCCTATGGAGACCTTTATATAATCAGAAAGTTCATACTTCTAAGTCAGGTATATTGCTTGCTCAGGTTGAATATTTTCACACAATGGTGAAAAATTGAGTAAATCATGGTTACAATTTGTCTGACAAAAACTACAATTTATTCTGAGGAGGCAATGTGTAAAAGAAAGTTGATGGACAGCAGCTGAGGAGGGCTAATGTTCCAAAACTGAAAGATAGCTGAAGATTTCAGGATTTGGGAGTCTATTCAGAGCCCTTTCTAGATACAGATAGATAAAGAGGTGCAGAACTCTTCTAGTTAAGGATCACTTGGTTACAGAGGCAGAAACTTGTCCCAGTGAGCGTAAAATAAGTTGAGGGAGGAGCGTCTAAAGATTCAAAGGCAAGAAACTTTCTTGGTCTCATAGAAGAATAGAGCCACCTCTGCAAAAGAAAAGATCTTTTTCTTTCCAGACCTCATGGCCTTTCATCTTTGCTCATCTCAGAGTTCTGATTTTTTTTTTTCCATAGACTGACTTTCCATATTTGGAAATGCATAGACCAAACATGGCTACCAGATTCAATTCTACCTCTTTTCCAATTCTCCAGCTTTCATAGGCTCCCTGGAGCCTTTGTGTCTCAAATCCACATTATTTTAAGAAGGCACCTAAGAGCCTAGGTACATCCTGAGTTAAGTGTCCATCAGCCTGACACCCTCTGGCTGGCTAGCCACTCAGCAGGGATTTCCGGGGGGCAGATTCTCTGAGAAGGAGTTCAGGGGCAGGAGAAATGATTGGCAGAGGAAATGGTTTAAAAAACACAGTAGCAATTTTTTAGTAAAAGTTTTCTCCCCTGTTATTTAATTATGATCACATTTTTTATTCCATGAAACAGATCAGAAAGTACTGTTAAAAGAGACCCATACCACCTCCTAGGGTGGAAATTAAACCTCTAGCACCTATTTTAAGATACAATCACCAAGAATCAGATTAATCAGTCAATACCCAATCGAGGCAATAAGAGCCAATAACCGCCTTCAAAGTTCCTGAAGAGGAAATTTCAAGGACAAATAACTCCTGATGGTGTTAAAGGCAAAAGAGAAAAAGTGATAGAAGATGTAATAGATGGAGGTTACTGGATGCCCAGAAGCCTGACCTGTTTCATCTCATTACAGGTCTAAACTTTCTCTTATCTTGTGCCTTTGACCACGGACACTTTCATCCTCTGATAACTCCTTTTTCTCTTTACAATACTGTTATGGGTTGGATTGTTCCACCATGAAAGATACATTGAAGTCCTCACCCCAGGTACTGTGAATGTACCCTTATTTGGAAATTGGGAATTTTCAGATGAGGTTAAGTTAAAAGGAGGTCATGTTGGATTAGGTGGGCTCTAAATCCAATGACTGGACTCTTCACAAGAACAGGGAGATGTGGAAACATGGGAGAATTCTACATGTCAACAGAGGCAAAGATTAGAGTGATACAGTTGCAAGCCAAAGAATACCAAAGATTGCCAGCAGCTGTCAGAGGCTAGGAAAAGGCAAGAGAGAACTCCTGTCTAGAGCTTTTCCTGGAGAACAGGCCAGCCAACATCTCAATTCCATTCTTCTAATCTTCAGGACTGTGAGGGAATAAGTTCCTTTTATTTTAAGTGGATTTTTGTTATGGCGGCCACAGGAAGCAAATACCAGTGCTACGCTTGGATATTGCCACTTCCTGCTTTCTTCCCCAGTACCATTCTTCAATGTGTTGGTGGTCTTTCTTTGTACTTCTGTTCTGTGCTTCTTACTGCAGAGATGACACTGTTCTGAAATTGTGTACTTTTCTGACTTTGTGTTGTAAAGATTTTTTGGGGGCAAGCAGCTGTTCTATTTTTATGTCTCTGCCTAGCAGATAGTAGGAAATTCAATAAGTGCTTATTAAAATGAGATAAAGATTGTCTTCATAATGTACTAAATCTACAATGTTCTTGTGTAAAAATATTTACAAATCAAGAACTTAAGACCTGCAAGTATGGAACAAATTAAGACTGCATTGTTGAATTTCAGCACATATATTAAAATATACTACAGGAAGAAATTAGGAAGTCAGATAATTGAATAACTTCACACACCAATTTCTATTTGATTTACCCAAGCCTTGGCTAAAATAAGGAGAAAGTTTTTTTTTTGAGCTAAAAAAATTTCATAATGGGGGATAGCGAAGAAGCCTTGGGTTGGTTTTATGAATTTAACATTCCATAGAATCCCTTCAAAGTCAAATAAAGTAAATGTAATTCATGAATTCAGAAATGTGGTACAAATGCAGATGAAGATAAATAGCACATGAGCCATTTGAGGCAGTCAGATTCATGGGGGAAATTAGAAGCTGCCATCAGGAGAGTTAATGGAAAGTCCACTAATCCTAATTTTCAGCCAGGATAAATGGAGTCTGGTTCCCCTTATCCAATTTACTCACACATTAGGTCTGCTTCTTTGGAGGTTGGGGGAGCTCCATTTACTCCCCACATACATATTAGCTGCTACAGTGCCATCTTGAGATGACTACAATAAAGTTGGGGCATGTTTTAACTTTTTCAAATAAAGAAATAGCTAAGGAGGATCTGTATTATGTAGGGCTATTAGTTCTCTGTATTGTGAATAATCACTACTTGATCTTAGACTGTTCTTCATATACGTGGCAGAAATTTTCTACTGGGCTCAGGGGGTGCTAGGCAGTCTTATCAACACATTAAATGGCATAATTACATATTCTGTAATACATGTCTCTACAGAACTTGGTAAGGTAGAGCCCATTTTCATCTATTTTTTTTTTTAGAACTCAAAAGAGCTTCAACTTCTAGAACAAGATTACAAGCCTAGTCTTCAAGAATCATTCTTCCATTGTGAGTGTTGTGCTCACACTCACTCAACCAACCTTCTGAAGCTCATTGTTCACATCCAGTTCACATACTACACACAATGTCAAGTAAACATTGAATTGCCTTCCTGACTTTCATTCCATTTTTTATTATTATCCTAATCCAGGTCAACGATTGGCTTAAGGAGGGGTGTATAACCCAATTCTAGCCAGTGAGATGTGAGAGAAGTTTGCTGGAGCTGCAAGAGGGATCTATTAGGGCCTTCCTCTGATGAGATGGAGGGAATTCAACTTTACTCAAATTCTACTGATTTACATATTAGCCGAATCTAAAAAAAAATTCTTGACAGAAACTTCAAAGAAAAGTTTGGGCCAAATATGTGGGTATTGAGGCCAAGCTGAGTCATGCACGATACTAACCATTGCAAGGAGTAACATGTGAAACCTGGTGGTGACCAAAGCCCACACCAGCATGGGAAGCCTAAACATAGCCTATTTTCAAGGTCTCTCAGGACAAAACTTGGATCCAGGAACAGGGAAGAGGTGCCTCTCTCCCTTTCTATAGCCCTGCTTGCCTTCTAACCCCTCAAAGCTGTTAGACAGAACTAAGGCTGATACTGTCCTGACAGTGGTTAGGTCCATTCTTGGACTGAACAGCTTTTTGGTGAGTTTATCTAGGGACCCACCATGGCATGGTTTGTAGGGAACAAATGATTTTATACTTATTTATGAAGTACAGTATTTTTTTTGGAAAAACACATATGCTATTATTATTTGATTTTAATGTGATGTTTTGGTAGATTATGCAAATTTCACTAAGATAATTATCTCACTATCCTTACATATAGCTGTCTTCCTCTGTTTACTGTTGCAATAATAGAATACCTGAAACTGAATGATTTATAAAGAATAGAAGTTTACTTTGGCTCATATGCTGACCACCTCTTAAAAGGTCTCACCTCTTGGCATTATCACCATGGCAGTTGATTTCAACATGAGTTTTGGAGGGGAGAAACCACATTCAAACCATAGCAACCAAGAACAAAAGAAAAGAGTACTTTAATCTTATTAACCAATACCTTTCTAATATTTTTATTCTTTTGTGCTTCATCAGGCTCTCCTGTGCTTATCCTTATTATGACTTTCATGAAATTGCGTATACTTGTATGTTTTTTTTTATGTCTCTCCACTAGACTAGAAATATTTCATAGGCAAAAACATTATAATATTCACTCATTATTTTAATCTCTGTACATTACCTGGTAGAGATGGATAGATGATAGATAAATAAAGATAGGTAGATTGATATCAATTCTGTCCCATGGCTTTATTCCTCAAAGGCAAAGGTATAATAATCAAATTTGCTACTTTTGACAATCACAGTTAAATAATAATGTTTTAAAATAAAAAGGCAGAAACCAGAAGGTATCTAGGGGAAAAAAATTCTCAAGGTGTTAAATTGACTCCTTAGGGAATAAATCCAAATCCATACAGCTTGTTTTCAATGAGTGTTTAAGGGCAGCTAAATAGAGTGAAAGTGGCACAGTATGCTATTGAAAGTGGCACAGTATGCTATAAGCAAGGATCAAAACCGCAGCATGCTGGGTCACTCTACCTCCAAAAAAACACTGATAACAGAATTGCTCGATTCATAAAACTATCAAGAAGCACTAAGGTCAAGCCCAAATAAAATTAATCTTGTAAGGAAGAAAGTAGTCTTACAGGGGTGAATATGTGTTATGGAATGTTTGGTTGGTCCTTAAAATTGAGGCTAGGGAGGAGAAGCTAGGACTACTTTGGAGGAGTTTTTGGCCTGAAGAACTAGTTTATCTGGGCATAGTGGAAGGAGATATGGCAGAGGACCTGACTAATTACTCCAGATATCAAGGCTCAGATATAGTTCAAGAATCCTGGGGTTCTTAGCTTTAGCTCTTTACAAAGGTTATTTCTCTTGCAAAAAGATTTCCTCCTTTGAGATGGATCTTGTTGTAAGTCAGGGAGAGAAAGTCTATCACAAATTTAAAAATAAAAAACAAAACCTAAGGTTCTTTCTAGGGAAAGAAATAGTTGATCTTGGTGTTTAGAATATTTTGGTAATTATTTTCTGTAATTTTCCCCCAATAAAATCAGTGCTATTTTTCAGATGGTAATTATATCATGGGGTCTTACTTTAATGCAGAAGATAGAGGCTCTGGATGAATTTAACAAATTCTGAAATGTTAACATGATGGCATCAAAAGAACTTTTTTGATAATATTTCACAAAGACATTCATTCACTAGCACCTTCTATGTTACAGGCAGATGCTATGAAAATACTTGTAAGAATCCCTTTTGTAGGGTTCAAAGCAGACTTAGCTTGGATTGAGTTCTACAATGACATAGAAATAATAATTTTTTACCTTTCATATGGTTTGTTTCATTTCCTCATTTTTAAAAGAAGTCCTATAATCTGGGCATTATCTCCCTAAAATAAGAAAACAAGTCCAAAGTTTTCTCCAAGGCCTAGAGTTTGAAGTAGAATCATGAGGATTTGAAGCCCATCCTGATCCTAACCTGGGATATTTGTCTAAGCATCTCACTAAGCCACCTTCATAATGACATAGAATTTCTAACTTAAAACTAAACCCTCATTAACAGTCATTTACTTGGAACTTGGAAATTATTTATTCCCTACAAACCTTTCCATGGTTGAGTCCCTAGGTAAACCCACCAAAAAGCTGTTCAGTCCAAGAATGGACCTAACCACTGTCAGGACAGTATCAGCCTTAGTTCTGTCTAACAGCTTTGAGGGGTTAGAAGGCAATCAGGGCTATAGAAAGGGAGAGAGACACCTCTTCCCTGTTCCTGGATCCAAGTTTTGTCCTGAGAGACCTTGAAAATAGGCTATGTTTAGGCTTCCCATGCTGGTGTGGGCTTTGGTCACCACCAGGTTTCACATGTTACTCCTTGCAATGGTTAGTGTCCTGCATGAGTCAGCTAGGCCTCAATACCCTCATATTTGGCCCAAGCTTTTCTTAGAAGTTTCTGTCAAGAATTTTTTTTAGATTCGGCTAATATGTAAATCAGTAGAATTTGAGTAAAGTTGAATTCCCTCTATCTCATCAGAGGACGGCCCCAATAGATAGAGATCAACCTCTTTAGAAGAAAGGGGAATTCTGCCAGCAGACCACCTTTGAACTTGCACTACTACTCTTGCCCAGGTCTCTACAAGCTTCCACAGTTATGTGAACCAATTCCTTAAAATAAGTTTTTGCCCCCACTTCTCTCTTTAGATCTCTCTACACATGTTTTGTTTCTGTTTCTCTGAAGAACCTTGCTGACACACTTAAATACTTGCAAAAGAACATCACTACCCACACATGTGGGGAAGCTGATCTCAATCCAGAGGTAAAACTAACCCGCTAAAATAGATACATGGTGATATTCATCTAATGTTTCAAAAATTCTTTGTTTTGTGAAGATTCTTGCGAATGCAAGAATATTCTAAATTGGCAAAACTGTTTCATTTAAACACTAAGATAATCAAAAGGAATTGGAAGGTAGGGTTGACCATGAGAGTCACTACAGTTGAAGGCTGATCCAGTATAAATATGGGACACTGTGTTATACAAGGCAGACTGCCACCTGATCACCTACAGCTAACTTACAGTGGGAGCTATTAATGTTCACAGCTCTTTCCTCCTTCCTGGGGGTCATTCTGGTGTGTTTGCTGCGTTGTAGAATGAGGGAATTTCTTATCATCATGGGCTCTGGTCCAGTACTGCATGTTTCTTTGACATCTTCCTTCTCTACTCCAACATTCACTTACATGTCCCTTCAGAATGTGGGCTCATTCTATCTTCTTTGTACCCCTTCCTCTCCAGCTGTCAAACTTCTACCGATCCATCTGGGCCCAGGTAACTCCCACCTTCTCCCTTTCTCTGTGCAGTTTGCTGCTCTACCCAGCCCACAGACATTGTCAGCCTTTCCTGTGATCCTGCAGTGGCAGCAAACCTGACATTGTCAAACACTGCTTTCATCTCCAAACATTGCTTTCATCCAATGTTGACTTTTCATGTATATCTTATTTTTCTCAGCTAGGAGGTAGGGAGGTAGATTCCTTGAAGGTAAGGGTCATACTTGATATATATATATGTATTCCACAGTTTACCTAAACATATACAACTTACATGCAGAGTTAAGTATGTGTTCAGTGACTATTTAAATAGACTAAGGAAAATATAATTAGGAATAAAACTAAGGAGTTAAATCCGAATTCACAAACAACATGGACGTTTCTGTGTCTGGAATCTAAGATTGTGTGTTTATGTGTGCGTGTGTGTGTGTGTGTGTGTGTGTGTGTGTGTATCAATCATACACAGAGAGGCAAACCTTTTATAACTTAAGAAATACAGCATAAATTCTCATGATATAAGAAAATGCCCAGAATATTTCTCCTAAAAGTCTGGTTGGAATTTTTTGAGTGACTTTTCCAGTATTTCAATCTAAATAAGCTCTATTTTCATCAACAATTATTGGGAAGCAAAGGATAATCAATAAATGTACTCATGGTTTGGGTAATAATAGATTCTCATTTATGATACACAGTAAAATAAAGTTCAGATAGTTTTAGCATTTACATTTTTAACTATAAAAAAGAAACAAACTTCTGAGAAGATAATTAATAGATAAAAAGTCTCCTAAATTTAATTACATAAAAATTTAAAAATTCTGCATGTGTATTGAAACACAAACAAAAATTTAAAAGTCAATAACAGCTCTCTCTCCGCTTCCTGATCATGATGTGAGCTGCTTCCCTCCACCACATTCTCCCTCCATGATGTCCTGCCTCACCTCAAGTCCTGGGGAATGGAGCCAGCCTTCTATGGACTAAGACCTCTGAAACCATGAGCCCTCAAATAAACTTTTCCTCTTCAGAAAGAGAAAGTCAATAATAAAGTAGAAAATATTTTATTAAATATAACCCCAACAGTCATCTGAAACAATAGATATCATATGTATTGCATAGGGGAAAGGACATAAACTCTGGAATTAAAGACTGACCTAGAATGGAGTTTATAAATGACTAGCTGCATGTCTTCGGGCTAGTTACTTTAGTACTCTGTGCCTCCTCTTTCTCATCAACCAGTAAGAAGTGACAGAGCTCTCCCATTTGCTCTTTAAATTAAATAAATAAATAGAAGTTTGAGATAATGCTAGGCACATAGTAGATACTAGTGATAGTTTTACATTTATTACATAAGGATCACTCATACAAAATAAATAGAATACAAGTTTCCCATGGCAGGGACTTTTTGTGTTTTGTTCACTACTGTATTTTCACATCCTTGAACAATATATTCTTAGTGCCTTGATCATATACTCCAATAAGTATTTGTTGGGTAAACTGATCGGCAGATCATTAAAACCCAAGGTAAATAAGATAACCATATAATTAGTCAATCGTATTGTGTCAAATACATTAATATTTAAAGATATTACTTCCACTACTACATTTTCTGTAGTATTCTGCAGCAGCACTTAGTTGCGCGGCCCAGACAGTACCGAAGGAACACTGCGAGCATTGGCCTTGGCAGTCAGAGCGTTATCACCCATTTGAAAAGCAACATGTAAGAATGAATCAAGAGCTTTCAAAATTCTCTTGTCCTTTGGATCCAGTAATTTTCCTCCTGGTGTGTATCATCAAAAATAGTCCTAAATATGAATAAGATAGCTGTATTGAGGTATATGCTATGTCATTATTTATAGTAGAAAAAAGAACTACATGAACACAGGAATGTAGTTATGAACTATATTGTCCTCATTGGATGAAGTGCTTTGCAACTGTTAATATCTGCTTTCCTTTTCTTTTTTTTTAGTTGTTGATGAACCTTTATTGTATCAAACCCAGTGCCTCACACATGTGAAGCAAGTGCTCTACTACTGAGCCACAATCCCAGCCCTAATATCTGTTTTTGAAAATATATTTTCAAGTAATATTGGGAAATGGGAAGAACACAAAATTTACATATATACAAGTGAAATATATTTGTATATGGAAGTCATATATATCCATATACATATAATTCTGTGGTTATAACTATGTTTATAGTAGCTATGTAAAGAATAAAATGACTAGAAAATGTAATATATATATATATATATATATTTATATTTATATATATATACACACATATGTATATACAATGGAGTGTTATTATTCAGAGTGAAGAGTGAAATTATGTCATTTTTAGGAAAATGAATGAAACTTGAGAACATATGTTAAGCAAAATAAGTCAAAAAGAGGTAAATGAAAAAGAAAGGGGAATCTCATGAAAATCTAAAGGAGAGAAGTAGAGTAGAGGAAGGGAACGAGGAAGAGGGAAGAGGAAAGGGAAAGGGGAGACACTGGGGAATGACACTGAACAAATTATATTGTTATGTTGTGTGCATGTGTGAATATGTTAACAATAAATTCCACTGTTATGTACAACTATAATGCACCAATAAAATATGGAGAAAAAAAATAAGATGAATAGAAAGAAATACACAAATTATTACAACTGGTTTTGTTTTGGGACTAGAGTACATATTTTTCTATTTGGTATTTACTTTTCTAAATTTTACAGATTTTCTTTAATGAAGATTTATTAACTTTATAATGGAAAGAACTATGTTTTTAGCATCTACTATTTTTCATAACTTGTACAATTATATAGAAGAGCGAGATATATTTAGCTGATCAAAACTTAGTGATATTTTTAGAAAAAAATTTTCATTTAATAATATATGCAAGGTTTTTGTTTTACAATCTATACCAAATTATGATAAATAATCCCATCTAAAAATCAAAGAATGTGTTACCACTTGTTTTTTTTTTAAAAAATAAACATTTAAATCTCATTCTAAAACAATTATATGTACCACCTTCTAAACTTTAAATATATGTTTCATTTTATTGGTTTCTCATCACATGCATAAAAATGTGCCCTTTCAAGAGGTAAGACGTTAACGCAAGAGATTTTTGTTGGTGTTGTTTATTTTTAACTACAAATGCCACAAGATTGGAGTCATTTTTTATTTGTTTGTTTGTAATTTTAAAAGTTGCAAATAAGTATATTAGTGCTTCACATTTAGCTTCAAAGAATTTCATGTTGCTTTTTGAAAAAAGTTTGTGATAAGTACTTTTTTCCCCCTTATAGTTCTTTATTTTGTAAACAAATACTAGAAGTACTCCAGGAGAGGGAGAAGGAGTTGACTATAGAGACATCTATTGCACAAGTATCTGTGACCATGAAAGTTTTTTTTTTTTTTTTTTAATGTGGGAAAGATCACTAAAGAACATAGTAGAAATGAAGATAAAAGCATGTGAATTATTATTCAGCTGAAGGAGACCTAAGTGGACTATGGCCCTGACTGAGAATTAGCAAAAACTACTGTGGATATTCATAGGTAGCCTGGCCATCACCACTGATATGGTATTATTTAGACCTGGAATGTCCCCCAAAAGCTCATGTGTTGAAAATATGATCCCTGATGTAGCAAAATTCAAAGGTGAGACTTTCATGTAATGATCAGGGCTCTGACCTCATTATTTATAGCCCAAAGGACTTCTGGGTGTAACTGAAGGCAGGTGGGGAGCAAGTAGGTCATTGGGGGCATGGCCTTGAACTATATCTCTCCTGGCCCATTCCTCCCCGCCCCCCTCTTCTCTCTCTCTCTCTCAGTGGCCATGTGGTCAGGAGCCAAGCAGCTTTCCTTTGCCATGCCCTTTGGCCATGATATTCTGCCTAGCCTCAGGCCCAGAGCAAAGGAGTTGGACAACCACAGACTGAGGCTCTGAGGATAAACTTTGCCTTCTCTGATTTGTTCTTGTTAGGGATGTTTGTCACAGTGATCAAAAACTAACTAATACAACATAAAGCCTCCCTTTAAGGAAATAAGACTGAAACTGACACCAGATTATTGTCCAAATTCTACAAGCTTTTCCATAGACCCTGTTTTAGTCAACTTTTTCACCACTCTGGCCATAGGAGCTGACAAGAACAATTAGAGGAGGAAAAGTTTAGTTTGGGGCTCACATTTCAGAAGTTCAGTCTATAGATGGCTGACTCTGATGCTCTGGGCATGAGATGTAGCAGAACATCAAGGCCAGAAGTGTGTGATAGAGGGAAGCACCTCAGGACAAGGACATGGAAGCAGAGAAAGAACTCTCCCTTCGCCACAGACAAAATGTTTACTCCAAAGGCATTCCCCCAATGCCCACCTCCTCCAACCATACCCTACCTACCGGCCTACAGTCCCCACCCAGTTAATTCCTATCAGAGGATCATGTTAAGGCTCTTGTAATCTGATCATTTCATCTCTAAACTTTCTTCATTGACTTACATACAAGCTTTTGGGAGACACCTCAAATCGAAGCCATAACAGACCCATAGATCTTTTTGGGTATTTTGTGTTCACAATTGTCTACAAGTAGGGTTTATTTTATATTCCCTTTTTAATCTTTATACGCTTTATTTCTTTTCCTTACTTTATTGCACTGACTAGTAACTAATGTTAAATAGAAGCAGTATTCTCAAAGTGAGGAAAAATGATTTAAATAGTTTATCGTTGGGTATAATATTTTCCATTTACTCTTGTGGATAGTATCATTAGATTAGGGGAGATTGCTCTGTTCCGATTGGCTAAATGAGGTTCTACTTTTTCTTTTTTGTAACTAGGTATTGAATTTCATCAAATGCTTTTATTGTATCTATTAAAAAAGAATTATATTTTAGTTTTTATTCTGTAGACATGATGAATTACATTAATTGAATTTTGAATGTTAAGTGATTTTTGCATTCTAGGAGCAAAACTAATGTTGGCTGCATTTCCATTCTTGTTATATCCTTGTCAGAATTTGTTATTAAGATGATGCTGACTTATAGAGAACTTTAGGAAGTATTCTTTTATTTATAAGTTGCTGGAAGAGTTTGGTAATATTTATGCCATTTTTTCCTTAAGTATTTGGAGAAATGCCCTATTGAAGCTATTTGAGTCTGAATATTTCTCTGCAAAGTCTTTACTCATTCATTTTAATTGTATGAATAATACTGACCAGGCTTTCTGTTTCTTCCCATGTATTTTTTATTTTATTTTATACTTTATAAATTTTTTATTTGTTTTAATTAGTTATACATGATAGTAGAATACATTTATGCACTTTGATGTATCATACATAAATGGGCTATAATTTCTCATTTTTCTGATTGTACATGTAGAATCACATTGGTATGCAGTCATATATTATTACATAAAGTAATAATGTCTGTTTATGGTCAATTGTTTGATGGTAAGTTTTCAAAAGTTACTTAAAATACTTTCTAACCGTCTCTCACCTGTACTTCAAGGAGATTGTTATTCCTTTGGAAAAGAGTTGGATCATTTGTTTCTGTTTCTAGTGTATTGAGGGTCACCTTATCCCTGTCTTGGGGTGTGTATGTATGTTTCTGTGGACATATGTTATGACATATTAACATGATTCTAAATATTAGATGGGTGTAAAAATGGTATTTTCAAAGAATCATCCCTTCCCTCATTCTTTTTATCTCATTCTCATCCCTCTATCCCCATGTCATTTTATCCTCCCCTTTTTATTACACAAAAGTAGCACATTATACTTTTTTCACTTTGATTCTTTCACTTAACAGTATTCTAGAAATCATTCCATGTCAGTTCATATGTATCTCCCTTTCTTTTTTTACAGCCACTAGTTCTCCATTTGTGGATATAACAAGTTTATTTAACCATCCTTATATATATGAGTACTTCGTTTCAAATAGTTTGCAATTATAAACAATGTTGCAATGTGTTTTTATATTGAAGAAATTATATCCTAAGGGTAATTTCTTAGAAATGGAATTACTGAGTCAAAAGGTAAATTTGTATGTGCAGTCATTATATATTTCCATATTTCCTTTCATAAGGCTTATACCCATTTGTATTCCCACCAAAAATGTATGAATATACCTGGTTTCCTCAGTCATACTAATGGAATATATTACCATACTTTTACAATGTTGTTAGTCTAAACGGGTCATAAATGGTATCTCTGTGACTTATTATTTTTATGTTTTCAAATTGAGTAAGGGTGAATATCTTTAAATATGTTTATATATATACATATATGTATACTATATATACATATGTGTGAGTATATATATATATATATATATATATATATATATATATATATATAAAGAGAGAGAGAAAAAAGGAGGGAGAGAGAGAGAAAGGAAAGAAGGAAGGAAGGAAGGGAGGGAGGGAGGAAGGAAGAGAAAGAATGTGCATGTAAACTATGTTTTTAGCCCAAGGATTTTCTGTTTTTATTTTTGTTTTCCTGCCTCACTTTTGAACAGGTCTTTAGATATTAGAGATATTGGCTCATGTTTTGTTACAAATGTTTTCTCCCAGTTTATCAGATTTTTTGACTTTGCTTATAGGTGGGTTTTTTTTCTTGCCATGTAATTTTTAAAATCTTTCTTGAAATTAAAATTATTAATCTTTTATTACAACTGGATTTGAAGTCACAGGAAATTTTTCTTTTTGTATGTTAAAACAATAATATTCGTTTTTCTTTCAGAGTTTGTATGATTTCATATATTTTACATCTAGGTCTATGATCCATTTGGAATTCATCCTCTTTGCAGTGTGATATAAAGCTATTCTTTCATTTTTTTCCCCCAAAGGCAAACCAGTTGTTCTGACACTATTTACTGAAAAGTCTGTCTGTGCTCTGACAATTTGAGATGCTACATTTTCCATTTATTAAATCTCCCTATGTGCTTGAGTCAATGGTTTGATTTTCTACACCAGCATTTTGGGTGGGGGAGGGTGGTCTATTCCTGTGCCAATATAATACCAATATAATAATTATAGCAGCTCAATTTACAACAGCTAAACTATGAAACCAACCTAGGTGTTCTAGGTGTCCTTCTTCAATAGTTGAATGGATAAACAAAATGTGGTATATATATATTCCACAGCAGCCGTGTCCCAGCTTGTAGCTGCCGTGTTTTGGATGGAGGTCGGCTGTTGCTACTGAAAGGTAGCCTCCTGGGTTCCAGAGGCTTTGTGCCTGCTGCAGTTATGCTGCTGGTGGTCATCCACAGCCCACGTTAGCCATAGGGATTTCTTGAAAGAGTGCAGTCTTGAATCATTGGGAGTGTCTCTGCAGATGAAATTCACAGAAGTGAGATTGCTTGCTCCAAAGGTACATGACTATGTAATTTTGTTAGAGATTGCGAAATTCTCTTCAAAAAACGGTTAAACTAGTTTGCATCCCACCAGCAATAAATGAGAGCACCTGTTTTTCCACAGCCTTTCCAGCAGAATGTGTTCTCATATACATTTTAAGTTGTGCTAGTCTGACAGGTGAAGATATAAGTCTGCAGGTGGAATTGCCTGGCCAGGTTTCCACTTCAGAACATAATGCATCTAAGTGTATTATGCCAGACTCTTTTTGCTTCGGAAACATCCCTCAAGAGGCCCTTTGTGTCCTCTCCTGCTAGAAAAACTCAGGCAAGACTATTCCAGCACAACAGAGAGGATCTTATTATAATAAACCTGAAAAGATAAGTGGTCATAGTCTGTATCCAGTTTCCCCCAAGGAGCTGGACATCTCTGACATACTGCTTTATTCTTACTCACTCACCAATTTGTACATAAACCAAGAATGGAAAGGGCAAAACTTTTTAAACCATACAAGCTCCTGTACCTTGTACCATGGAAACAATTTGACTTTCATTGACAGAAATAAAAGGGACAATCTCCCCATTTTCTTAAAGACCTCTGTCTGCCAAAATGGCAACTAACATTAAAATAATAGTTTTTTAAAGTTACAATTTACTGAGGACTTTACTGACCCCAAAGATGCCACCAGTATCAAGTTGAAGAGAATGTCCAAGACTGGGGACAACTCTGGGTGACATATTACCTTCCAAGAAGCTCAGCAGTCCACTACCAAGCAGAATGGGGAAAGAAAGGTCTAAATGAAATCACTGGTTGATGTCTGGGGAAATGATAGAGCTTTGACGAACATGTTGCCCTAGCCTCTGCTAACATCTGTCCTCCATGTATCTAATGTAGAGACTTGGCAGATGACACAAATATTGAGCTTCTTCTACTCCATACCAGGGCTCTAGAGCCTCACATGTTCCTCTCCTCCTTGGAAGAACAGGAAGGCTTTTTGCTCCCTGCTAGGACAACACCTTCTTTTATTTGCCATACCCCACCCTCCTCCCTACTCAGCCAGCTACAGATTCCCTGTAATCCTGGTAGGAGCTTACCTGTTTTAACCCTATCAAGTCCTGACATCATATTCCTCACTCCCAAAAGATGCTGAGGAGTTCAGAACAGCACACACTTACTTCTTCAACAGACTACCCCAGAATGGACTCCCCCAACATAGCAAGTGAATAGCTACCCAGGAAACTTTTTAGTAGGCAAAATATTAAAGGGGAGAAGCCAGGAGCAAAAGAAGGAATAGGAGGCTTACAGAATGGGGTGTGACGTAACACCTTCTAGGCACTTGGATAACCAGACACAGAGCCAACCTGCGTACTCTATTTCAATTCTAATTCTTTCTTTCTTAGTAAGTTGAATATCTGATTGGTAGAAGAGGTGAGATTTTTAAATCATCCCAATTCTTGCCACCTGTGAAGTTTACATAGTTTGGCCAAAAGAACAATAAAACTAATGGCAAAACTGAGAAATTTAAATTGTTTAGACATTTTAATTATCTCCATGGGTATTCTCAACTAGCTGTGTCTGGTGTACATTAAATGATTATGCTAATTTAAGGTTTAAAACTAACCAAATACTTCTTTTTTATACACAGTCTGAATGCCAGAAATTAATAGTCCTATTTCTCAAATAATGAAAAATCAACACACATAAGCTAAGTATCTGGCACATAATAACCACTCACGTGGATTTTGAAGAAGCTAGAATTTTATGATAAAATTTATTTGTAATTTAACATGTATCATCTCTGGGAAAGATCCATGATAATTTTATATGCCTTATTAGCCTGCAAAGTAATTGCATTATTTTTAATCTGTATTAACTATTATATACATATTGAATCCATAGCCCTTTAGTTATGCAATTTTATACTTTTCCTAAATACATAATGGTTTTTGCAGTAATTATTGATTGATTATTTAAGGCAATGAAAACAGAACAGTATAAAAATGTTTATTTAGTACATTAACAATGTCCTTGAGCACTAGTATCTATTTTTTTGGGGAAAAAAAATCTTATCCATTTTTCTTAATAACAGTTTTGTTTTCTTAATGATGTTTCCTTCTAAGTATATTCACTTTAAGAAAAACGTAACTCTTCATAAATATGAGCCAAAAGAGATTTTTAACTTTTTAAAAGTTTCAATCAATCATAATACTGTCAAGGAGTACTAACCCCATTGCCAGAAAATTCAGATCTTCTTATATATAAAGTGCTTATTTATTTGAAAAATGGGCCATTAAAGTGACAGATGAGTGTTGAGATGAATTATGAGATACCTATGGAATGTTTTTTAAGGAATTATGGTGGCAGGCTGGATAAAGAGAAGAAACATGATAAAAATCTAAATAATGAGTGAATGTTTGACATTGACACAGCTCAAGGCCAAATAAATTACTTCCACCCAGAGTTTTTAATTTACATTCTTGGCCCTCAAGCAAAATATCATAAAGTAAGAGAAGACATGAAGTGCCTCTCTGGACTTAATTTGATCCACAAAGTCTTTGGTGACAACATGGGAGTGACAGAAACAGAAAAAAGGGACCATGTCATCTTGGAGTTCATCAGAGTAAGAGAATGAGGTGCTGAACATTTCTGGACACACATTCCAAACTCACTTCAAAAAGTCCCAGGAGAATAAGTAGATGCCAACAGCCAGAGGCATAAAGGGAAAATGACTCACAGAGATCAAAGATCTTAAGCAATGACATTCTGACTATTACTTTAAGCAATTCAAGTAAGAGGTGGGGTTGGGGTGAGGGGGACAGACATCAGGAGCAACCAGCTCCCGTAGGGAGCTCTCTGACAATCCCAGGCTTTTATAGACCTAAGTCAGATGAAGGTGGTGAGCAGAGACAAGCACGAACAACAGCATGACCTGTTAGGAATGATGTCAGGGATGTCAAGGACTGAAGTGAGCAGAGACCTGAGGACAAGAGAAAGCATTGTGGACACCACACATTGTTTAAAACTCTCTGAGTTAAAAAATAGAAAAAAATAGTTACCACCTATTAAAAATAACACACTATAGGTCCCATTTTGCAGACCATGAAATGCATGTTGTTATTTCCTCTGTTTTCTAGAGGATAAAATGAGGTGCAAAAACAGACACTGTGATGCATTTCATAAGTGGTGGAACAGAGATTTCAAACTAGTTAAGAACCTGTATTCCTTACCCAAGTCTCTTCCCACAGAGGAATGTCATTTGATCCTGGCATGCTTCTCTCTCATTCCTCCTCTGTTGTGGTAGAAGAGTAAGACCTATTTGGTAAGTCTGGAAACTTTTGTGCTGGCCAGCCCTTTCCTCCATCTCTCTTGTGTCTCTACAAGTTTGTCTTCAGATACTCTCAGCCTTGAAATATCTTGGAGGTGAAGACCTTGCTACCTTGGAGAAGTTCTGCAGTGGTCTGGGGCTGTCTGCAACTGACTATGAAGTTCTGTCAGGTCCTGGGGTGCTGCTCCAGCTCACTAGTTCCCAGAAATATCAAATTCTCTGATATTAACTCTATCAATCAGACAGATGATATGTTTGCTTCCCATCAGCCTCACCAATCTTGCTTTCATTTCTCTTCTGGTTCCAAATACAGGTTTCTCAATAAAGCCATGTTTTGATATGACTTCAAATCTGAGCTCCTATCCACTAAAGAACAACCCTGATGTTTTACAAAAGGTGAAATAAGGCTTACAGATGACAGAGAGAATCACTAGGTTATTTTGTAACTACCTTTTCCAGAAAATTGAATATTTCCTTTTTCTAAGCTTGAAATGGCAAAACAAAATTAAGAGAAAATTAGAAATCAAGGCAAGATAGGAAATATCTTGCTTCATAAATTCTTTGAGTAAAAGACCCAGAAAATGGTATAACAGCCTGATTAAACAGCTTAGTTAACCATAGAAAAGCCACTGTCATTCATAGTTGAGAAATCACAGAGCATGAAAAATTGTCTGCAGAAAACGAGAATGGGAAAATGGCCTCAGTCTTCAAAATACTAAAAGATGTTAAAATTTCAAAAATTATAATCAGTAGGTTTGACATCAGCCTTCAGGAAACTTATAGAATAATGTGAAAACTATAGTTAAGTCCACTAAAAAAATGAGTTGCTTCAAACTCATCTATTATCATTTCACATAATTTGATTAAAAAAAACTATAGCATGCCTTTATTTCAGAAAACATTAGACTGAGACATTCACGATATACTTGATAATGATGGTAGAAAGGAGATGCATGGTTATGCAGTTAAAAAGTTTGAAAGCTAGAAGATCCATCAGAGTGAATATGAATCACTATGAAGTAAATGGGGAATTAGCCACCTTCTAAAAACTAAATTCAATATTTAAGTAGGACTAAATATTGAAGAAAAGCTCCCAAATTGTGGAAAGAAACATTCCCATTGACCCTTCAATATTCAAACCATATTTTGATTTTGTGTGAGATATGGATACCACATATTAAAAGATATATTAACAAATGGAATGTTTAGAAAGAAGCAAACAGAGTTAAAGCTGTCAGGTCAACTTGAAAAAGATTGACGGAGCTTGGAATTTTATTCTGGAAAAGAAGAGACAATGATGAACATGCAGACTGGCTTTCAAGTCAATCAGCTATTTGAGGCCTCAGATTTTTCTTATATAAAGTGAAGGGGCTTAAACTTAATGAGGTCTTAGTGATCCATATGTCTCTACTGATAAGCTGTTTCTGTTTGAACGTTTGCAAAGTCTTGGTCAAGGGCTAAGGAATCTGCTCCCTAGAAGTCTAAATTTGAGACAAGGAGCAACCACTACAAAGAGGTAAATGTGTAACTGAACATGAACATACTTTCTAACAATCAGATACATCCTGGAACAGTGGGTGTTGATTGCAAGTAAGTAAATCCACGATTTTTCAAGCAATTTTTCAAGTACAACAATCCTAAGAGTGATTTTTATTGTACTTTTGTTCCGATTTTAGGACAGTATATTAAACGTCTACCATATTCTAGGCTCCTATTGGAGCAGTTGACATCTGATATCATATTAATGATGATCTTCCTTCAGAATGGCCATGGCAGAGAGCTCCTCAGAAGTTGGAGGAGGGTCTTGGTCAATCATGCTGAAACATGAAGACTGAGTAAGTGAAAGTACAGCTCACTCAGACATTTAATTTATAAGTCTCTTAGAGATTCTGATTTCATAGGTCTGAAGAGGATCCCAAGAATTGGCATTTTCAGCAAGTTTTCAGTGATACAAATGTTGTTGGCCCAAGGATCACAGGTTGAGAACCACTGATTTAAATTCTTTTCAACTTTCATTTTAATGCTAAGATTTTAAGTTTCAGTTTATTACCACACTCTCCCAAGAGCAAGACCTTAAAAGAGGAAAATATTTTTTTAAACATCTATCAGTGAGTAATACCAATTGGTTTAACCATTTAAGCCACTGTGTTTTACCTTTCTCTCACTACTTCTTTCTTAAAATTCTGGTTTGCATTTTGTTTTTTTAGATTGAGCCAAAATGCTGTCATTTCTCAATAGAAGAAAAAGCAAGTTTCTCCCCCCACCACCATGATTCCTCTTCATTATGACATTTCAGACACTCTTATTCTCTTTCAGGATCTGAACATTACCAAAGTCACATTACAAAAATCAGCTAATTCTATAAAATAAATTGTTACCAGTACAATGTAATGAAAATATTATTTAAATGTTTAAAACTCTAGAAAGATAAAAATTTTGTCTGAAAGTGAGCACAGGAGTAGGTATTTGCAGAGGAAAAGATGTGTGTGTGTGTGTGTGTGTGTGTGTGTGTGTGTGTGTTGTATGTATATACATATATTCCAAAACAAAGGAAAGTTTCATCTCTACTTGCTTCTAATACTTTTCCTGGCTACTTTTAATGCTTTTATTATTTGAATTTTGTAGCATGCCAGGGGTCTTTAGCTATTTCAAGAGATGCCATTCAATTCTGAAAAGTTCCTCAAAATAATATGGTAAGTCACTTCAACTGAGAAAAATACATATTTACAGTGCAGAAATTTTCCAGAGTGGTGAAAAGGAATGTCTAGAATTGAAATAAACAAAATAACTGGAAGTTACTGATAGGATATTTAAGTTTCCACTCCATGCTGGTTCCCAAATGAATTGCAAAGTAATTGTGTTCTATGTCTGCAGAATCTTGGCATTTAAATCATATGTAAAATGCCTCACATGTTTTGAAATGAAAGGAAAAAAAAGCCCACATTTTCCAGAATTTACAATTATTTCATAAATAGATTATCTGAAATGGCTAAAAGCCCTGGTGATTGTTTCTTTCATTTGAGACTGTGTTTTCATACTTACAGGTAAAAACCTGATGTCTTAAGAATTCCATTCTATTAATGCCAAAGTTGCCGCTAGGAGAAGCTGGAAGCAGATTCGTGGCCATTCGCAAAAGAAAGCTTCTTCTCAAATCAAAGCAAAATGTGTTTCTCTTAGCACTCTTCCTAAAGTTGAAAGGAGGAGAGAGTGTCTGGAGTTCAAAGGGTTTCTGGAGCTCTAGATACTGAGAGCTGAGATATAACATAATTACACCAATTAGGTGCTAAAAGTTTTTGCTTTTTAGAAATAACAATCTCTGTAATTGTATGTAAGGAAGAAAAGAAGATTCGTTTTCTTCTTAAAATCAAGTGTCTTCTTTTTTATTTTTATTTGTTCTAATTAGTTACACATGATAGTAGAATACACTATATCACATGTAAATGTGAGTATAATTTCTCATTCTTCTGGTTGTACATAATGTAGAATCACACCAGTCATGTAGTCATATATGTACATAGGGTAACTATGTCTGATTCATCCTACTACCTTTCCTACCCCGTTACCCCCTCCCTTCCTTTCACTATAAACCAGACACCAATCGCCTTCTTATTCTTCATATAAATGAGCAGTAGAGGGGCACACAGAGGAGCTCAGGTACTTGATGATTGGGTGAGTGTGCTGAGTGAAGAGACCAACGCCTGAACTTCACTTCACTCCTTATAACCAGCTCTTACTTTGCATCATGGGTGTGACACATTCTACTCCAGTGTTTCTCAACCCTTAAAGAATACTAGCTTTTCATAAACATAAACATCTTGTTCATACTTAAACAGAAGTTATAACACATCCCTCAGAATTAGGGGAGGAAAAACTCCAGTCAGGAATCTGTATTTTCTTTGCAACACAGCAGCAACAAAGAACGTTATTGTGTTGTTATTATTGTTGTTGTTTTCTCAAATTAGCATTATAAAATTAATAGTTTGATTATATTTTTCTAAAATAAAACATAAGTTATAAAATTGAATATGTCTTCTCAAATTTTTCACTTCCTTCCTGTCCCACTCCATCCCTACCTCCTAAAGACTGGTATTTCTTTTAGAACCTATTCTTCCAGTTGAGAATATCTGTGTCATGACTCACATCAGACATGTCATTGTTGGGTCCAGTGTAAAATGAATAGTTAGGGCCCCTTGTTCCAAAACCATTAAGAATTTCAAGATGATGACAGTAGAGAATTCAACCAAGGCTGAAGACTTTCTAAGCTTGGAACTCTGGCATCTGAGCAATCACACTCCAGAGAGCTGGCCCTGATCTTGACATTTACCTTCTGCTATTCCTGTGACTGACTCTGTTGCCCAATTCTGATTCATAAAAGCAAGAATCTGATTGGCTAAGGTAAGTATTTATTCCAGGAAGTTTTACTACTCCTGGCAGCCTATTCATTAGAAGTCCCTTGGGCAGGTAAGTGTGTCAGAACCAAGCTATTATGTGTGGGTAGGCTGGGGTTGGGATGGGAGTAGAGAATGGACCTATTAGCATAGGGCATGGCCATGGATGCATCAGGGATAGTGGACAGGGAAGTTTTCCTTAGGAGGAGATAAGGGTAAGTAGTCAATCATCACTGAAATTTCAAATATAAAATATAACAATATGCATTTCCAATTTGAGTGTGATTTCCATGTATGTAAAATGGAGTAATAATATTTCAGAAGAAAGTTTAGGGGAAAACAAAGGAAATAGTGGCCTAAACAAATGTAGTTAAAAACCTAAACAAATAATTGTTATTGGCATTATAAATAAAGGAGTATAAACATAATGGAACCCAATACAAGATCTCAAATAGCCCGAGACTCAAAAAATTTATGTAACACATAAGTCAGGGCATTACTTTAGAGGTACATGCTCAGGATGACTATTACTGCAAACTAAATAACAGATTTCTGTGCTCTGAGGGCAGACAGACACTAGGGATTGCATCTGTTCAAACATACAGAGGAAATTGGTACTAGAACTGGATGAGAGCCAAGGGATGATCTGTTTAATAGACTGTGGCTTATATCTTTAATCTGTTGATGAAAGAACATGTTTCTTTTGAAAACAAAATAATTTTCTAGTGCTTTCCTGAGAAGTGTTTATACTGCTCTTTTTTTTTTTTTTTTTTTTTTGGCAATAACCAGGAATGATGGTCCTATTCTAGGTTATCATCTCAAATCACACCAGTTCCTCTTTGGGGCTTAAAAACTCATTCTACAGTTTTTTTTTCCCCTGGAGGATTTTTTTTTCCCCCTAATTAGTAGTACTCTCCTTTAAATTCAACTACTGAATGTAGTTTGGGGTTTTTAAAAGCAAGTCTACTTTTTGTCATCTTTCATCCTCTTCTTTGTCCCATGTAAGTTGGATTTTATCATCTATACAATAATTTAAGTTGGTCAGGTTAAGGATTTTGAATTCCAGTAATGCTATCAACAGCTTTTAATATTAAGGATTTCCCCCCTCTGTGTTAGAGTCTCTCTGTGTATGCTTAAAGAGTACTTAGATTTAAAAGAGAATAAGGAAAGTACAAATTGCAAATAGGAAGAGTTATGCCAAATTTCCAAAACATTCCCATGTGATAAATAATACAAACCAAGTTAGTTATTTAAATAGAGCCTTTACTGTATTAATTTCCTAATAAGAATCAAAAATATAAATGTCTAAAGAGTTTTGTCTGAGGAAAAATAAGAAGCTAATCACCAATACTGTGAATGGTTTCTCTGCTCCAGCAGTCACAGTGGGCAAGCACCTGCCTATTTCTGTTATGTCCTGAAGACTTACATTTGCCAGAAACACTGTACTACAAACACATTCTATGTGGGCAGATACAAGATGTTTCCAGAGATGGCGGCAGCCCTCAGATGAAAAAGATTTTACTAACTTCTTTCTAAGTACTCATTTGAAGAAAGTATGCTTGTGTGGGTGTGTGTGTGTACACGTACTACAATGTGTTTGTGTTCTTCCCAACTAGTATAATATAGAAAACAAGGTTTTTGACACTTGTTCCAAAATTCCTTAGTTTTTTTTTTTTTTTTTAATAATGTCACCTACTTCACAGAACAAAATCACATACTTAGAGGAAATGGAATAATAAACATCCTTAAAGACATTAGTATTTCCTTTTCAACCTTCAAAAATCAATTGGGGGGCTGGGGATATGGCTCAAGAGGTAGCGCGCTTGTCTGGCATGCGGGCAGCCCGGGTTCGATCCTCAGCACCACATACAAACAAAGATGTTGTGTCCGCCAAGAACTTAAAAAAAAAAAAAAAATTAAAAATTCTCTCTCTCTCTCTCTCTCTCTCTCTCTCTCTCTCTCTCTCTCTCTTTCTTAAAAAAAATCAATTGGGATCTTGAACTTTCCGTTTTGATACAAAATTCCAGGACAAAAACAAACAAACAAAAAATAATAAGAAAAGGTAAGATTTCAGAAATGTGGTACAGAGAGCATCCAAGTGCCTTCAGTAGTCCTGAATGTGGGTACATGAGGGCTTTGGGCTCCTAGGGACTCATTGATAGAGGATATCATTATAAATTTTAAAAAGCCATTCATCTCATGAAGAACAAAATCTTGATGTATTTGCTATTAGGATAATTGATATCTTTTTTTATTTGTATAGGTTAAAGCTCACAGAGTCAAATTTTAATTGCTAGTTTGTCAAGAATGAGTAAGAAAGAAATTTTCTTGTGTGTCCAGATTAGGATCAGTGGAATTTTGAATACTTCCAAAAGTTTATTATTTAAATTTTGAATACAATTGGTAGAACCCCAATTCCTGATGATCAGAAATTCATTTTGCACTATGGCTAATATGACCCCGTGTTTCATTTTCCTGACATAGTTATAGCTTGTGCTTGTTATCTTAGAATCTCACTGGATTTAGCATTGGTACAGAGTGCTTCTTTTAAAAGGATTTTAAATGATGCCTTACTAAGTGATGTTAAAATAATCCAGAATAAGTTTGATAAACTTCCAGCTGCCAGTGCTGTGAGCTGGTAACAAAACACATGTATACTATCAAAGTGAACACTTAGCACATGAATAAATGTGCAGGATGATCAGTCATAATTTATCCTTCTTTGGCTGACCTTTTCTGGGTGAAATGTAATTAACACTTCTGTTATCAACTATCTATTGCTGCATACTAAACCATTAGACTTACATAACAGTTACTTCTCACAATTCTGTGGATTGACGGGGTGTCTCTTCCACTGATTTCATCTGGGCTTACTCAGATGGCTGCATTTAGTTGGTTCGGATGATTTCATTTACTCTCGCTTTAGTACTGGCTTTGAGCTGGCATGTCTTGACTACTCATGTGGCCTCTTATCTGGACTTCTTCTTGGAGTTGCAAGGTAGAAGCCATTAAACTTAGTCTTCAGAACTCACATATTATTTTCACCACATTCTGTTGATTAAAGCTAGGCATAAGGTCAACTCATATTAAAGAGAATGTAATAACATTCTGAACCAGGCATGATGGTGAATACCTATAATTCCAGCAACCTGGAAGGCTGAGGCAGAAGGATCACAAGTTTGGCCAGCCTAGGCAATTTAGAAAGACCCTCAGCAATTTAGCAAGATTCTATCCCAAAATAAAAATTTAAAAGATGTAATGGTGGGCTGGGGCTGTAGCTCAGTGGTAGAGTGCCTGCCTTGCAAGTGTGAGGCACTAGGTTCCATCCTCAGCACCACTTAGAAATAAATAAATAAAGATATGTGTCTATCTACAACTAAAACAACAACAACAAAAAAAAAAAAACGAAAAAAAAAAAAAAAAAAAACACCTAAGATTGAGGCTTCTTGAGGGTGTTTCTAGGAATGACTGGTATGTGGGACAACAAACTGAACACAGACCCACCTCACACGTGGCTACTCCATCCAGTAGGTTGGACTTGGATGGAACAAACTTTGGTGGAAGAACATGGAAGCAGCAGCAGATGCAAGCTCAATTCTTCTTGAAGGGGTTCTTGATTGCTACTGCAATTGCTTGAGGACATCAGACTGTAGCTCTTTCACTCTTCCAAAGTACATTCTGCCCAGTCACTCTCCAGGAAATATCCAGGCCTTTAGTCAGGACTGGTCATCATTGATCCCTCTTGTTCTGAGGTTTCAGCTTCTTGAACTGCACTTCTTTCTGGTTCCTCCAGCTCTCCAGCCTACAGATGGCCATTGTGGGAAAATTCAGCTTCTGGTTGTGTAAGCCAATCTAATAAATCTCTTTTTTATAATCGTATATAAAACCACACATACACACACACACACACACACACACACATCCTGTTGGTTCTGTTCCTCTAGAGAACCATAATACAGAAGAACAGAGGATGTAGCCAAATGGTAAAGTGCCTCTGGGTTCAATCTCCAGTACCCAAAACAAAAACAAAAACAAAAGGGAAAACCAGATTCTGTTTTGCCTGATGGAGAAATGACAATTTTTCATTGTAAAGTGCATTTACACAAAAAGTCATACTTTGCTTCATTACAGACTGTTATTGTAATGATTTGCCACACTTTCCTTTAATGGACAGCACACAACGCTCTTGCTGATAAAATGTACATGACTGAATCCAGATACTTGGGGATACCCACCTCCTTGTTCTCTAGTGGTGGAAGGAGCAGTATTTGACACTGTTAGTCCTGGTGGCCACTCGATGTACTTGCTGGTTGTGCCTGGTTAGTACAAAGATGCACAAAGCTACCAGGTTTATGTCCCTTTGGGTTGCAATAATAAATCTATTATTGGGCAATATAATATCTTATTGGGTAATAATAAGTCTAATATTTATTGGTGGACATGATTTCATGTATGTATATATGAAAAAATAGAAACTGAGCAGTTCTACAAGTATTTTTTGTAGTGCTTTTCTCTTTTGGAGCATTTAAAAAGCAAAGACCATTTTAAAAATTCATGACTATGATAAATGTGTGACTTCCACAAAATATTTCTTTACCTTCCTCAACCACCACTGGAGCCACAATGACATCATCAATTATTTAGAAACTAAAAGATACACTCATGATGAAGTATCTACCTAAAAATGTAGTAATATTTTAGAAATATTGAGCTCAAAGTCGATGATCTAACACATGAAACTACACTGGTGGGTGTATATATGACTTCATAGAGCATGACTTTTCATTTAGAACAAATTACCACTTTATTCAAATATAAAAGCTTTGAAGTTATATGAGAAATGAAGCATTAATTATTAAAGTGTTGGCTATATACTAGAAAAATAAGTGCAAATAGTCAAATGACACCATGTGATACCCATATCATCATGCTTTATTTAATTCCACTGATAATTTTATGTTTTCTTAAAATCAAATTCATGGAAACAAAGTATTTTAGAGTTTTATTCTAACAAAACCATAATTTATCTTGCTACGTTGAATGGTAAGTTAGTTTAAAAGTCCACCATTGAAGATAGAAATAACTACTTTTATAATGGAGATACAAACACAAATTTTGGTGAATATAGCATCGTGGGGGGGAAAACCCAATATTTTTACTAAATTAAGAAACTCATAGAAATGTAATTGGAATTTATTTATTTTGGGAAGGCTAATATTTAAGCATTCAGATGGTAGCATGTGAGTTCTCTGGTAGCTTCCTATCAGAAAGGGATTTTTAAAATATTTGTTTCTTAAAAAATACTGTTTTAAGTCAACCTAATACTCATATAGTATTAGAGCTTTGTGAAAATAAGTTTTCATTACTAATTAGGGTTCTGTTCTGTTAAAAATCAGACATTTTTGTTTTAATTTTCAGGAAAGTTTTTATTTATGTCAAAGAAAGAAAAATATTGGTAGCAGCATCAGTATTTAATCAAAAATTTAATCTAAGGTTTATCATATTGTTGGTATTAATGAGTTCAACATTGCACTTAATGTTCATAAAAGTTGGAGGTATGAAATAAAATTGAAAAGACCTATGATATTATGTTTCACAATTTCTCAAATTAATAATGGTAAGCAACTTATTGATAAATTTTGTCTTACAAAATATTTATTGAAGAAATATACTCTACCTTGATTGAAGTAAAAAGACAATATTTGTGGAAATATTTAGACATTTAACATAAAAAGAATTGAACTGACATTATATTCCATTTGATATACTTTGCCCTGAATTTACCTATATACCAGCACCTAAAAAAGAACATTTTCTGTATTAAAAAGATTATGGTCTATAGAAAAGAACTAGCTGAAGATACAATTAACCATAATTTGACACTTGAAGATTTCAGGAATTATTATGAAAAAAAGAGACTATATTGAAAAACTTTTTTCAGATGATGTTATTAATAAAGAGAATCAGGTAATTTGTATGAAAATATGACAAACATCTGATTTTGTGTTTTTCATGTTCAGGTAATTGGTTTAAAATTTTTATTTAATGTATACTGAAGTAATATATATTAATAAGTATTTTATTTTTAAATTAATTAACTTATAATAAATACCAATTTTATTGTAATAAAATAACATTAAAATTATCATGACAAATGCATTAACATTAATTTACATTATAGATTCATTATATGCATATATTCTATGATATATTTATTTCAAAACCTTTCAAATATTTTATAGGTCCATCAGCATAATAAAACCAGCATAATAAAACCAGATCAATAAGTAAATATTTTAAAAAATACAGTTTAAATTATTTTGCATGGATTCCCTTTAATGTAAAATACATTCTTTATTTTGGTAATAATGAATCAGTAACTTTATCTATGGTTCTTTTCACATTTGGTCATGATTATCTTCAAGTTCACCTCTCTCTAACCTGTAAAAATGTATCCTTTTATCAAGAAATTAATACCTATTGCTTCCTTTGGAATTTTACCAGTCTTCCTACATAAAAACTGACAAACCCAAAGTCTGCTTCAAGTATTAGTGTTAATAGTTTCAGGTGTTCAAAAACATAAAATTGTCTCCCATAGCAAAATAATATGAAGTGTGAGAGTTCCAAAGCAATGACAAACATGCAAAGAAATAACCATAATTTGAAATTCTATATTTAATTGATTTTTCTTAACTTTCTAAGATCAAAGAATTATAATTTTGGAATATAAGCATCAATGTAACACAGCCAAAAATCTGGCAGACTGCAAATATGTATCCTTGGTATTTACAACATATTTATATTATATAGTGTTGCCAAAAAAACTCAAAGTGATTTCACATACATTAGCTTATTTATCCTCATTATCAGCATAGTGAGAAGATTTGAAAGCCCAGTATATCTATTCCCTTGAAATTAAGTCTCTTGCTTCTTGTACTTCTCCAAAAAAGCATGTTTAGTTATTTAAAACACTTTTTCACATTTTGATCAATTATTTTGAAAAAAATTTTAATTTCAAATTACCCATATAGCTCAGACTATGAAATGACAGATACAACCTTTACTCAAACATCTCTGACTAACAGCCTGTATTCCCACTAATATTGCCAAGACAAAACATCTATTTCTAACATTTAGGAATAAGTAACTTATTTAATTTTGTTCAATGTGCACACTAATTAAAGACATTAACTTATTCAGGACTTCCATTATGTAAGTATTGGCATTTGTGCTGCAAATATATAGATGTGGTTCTCAAATTAAATTTAATCTAGAAAGACTTAGTCTCACAGGAAAGATAATTTACTCTGATAGCTTTAGTATTGGCAAAGACACAGATGGGAAGAACAGATGAAAGACTATGTAGGTTCAGGTGATGAAGGCTTACACTAGTTCGAGATAATAATCAAATCAAACTCATGACTTCCTCCCTTCCTTCTCTATCCCTGTACTTACTTCTTTATCATTTAGGAGAATTTGGGGCATATAAGTAATAAAAGATACAATTTAAAATGTTCCAAGTCATGAGGGAACTCATTACCCCACAAAACAGGTCTGCAGGTAAGGAAGCTCCAGAAGTAATTAATTCAGTGTCCCAATATCATTGACATTCCCTTTTTCTTGTCACTCTACCTGTCTCATCACATTATTTCCTATATTCTTGTGGTCCCAAGACAATTGCTGCAACTTTAGGCTTTCCACATTTTTAATACCAATGTCTGAAGGCAGGAACAGAGATTCTATCTCCCTCTTATATATTGTTTTTTATAAGAAAGAATATAGTCACATGTGACTTACCAGCAGAGACACTGTTATGAGAAATGTACCCTTAGGTGATTTTGTTATTATACAAATATCAAGTGTACCTACACAAACTAAGATGCCTACAAGATCACTAGGCTCTATAATCTCATGGAACCATTGTGGTATATGCAGTCCATAGTTGATCAAAGCATGTGGAAATAACTAAAGTTTTTTCCAGATATCTTCCCTCTATCACATATTTTCTTTTATCTCATGGGCTTAAAGTAATTCACATTGTTCTTCCCAAGCCAATCATTGGCAGTGATGAAAGAATTACGATGATTATTTTAAACAAATCTAGATTCTCTGAGAATAGTTATGCAGCAAAAGCCAAATAACTAAACAAATTTGAATCTTTCCCATTAAAAAAAAAAGTAGCAATGAGGTAAAACTTGGGATAGGCCACCAGTGCTATTTCTCATACTATCTCTAAATTTGACCTGTTTCCTAACTTTTCTTGGAACTCCCTAGTCCCCGCCATCCCAACACACACTTAATGAGCTCAAAAATCCTAAAATTTTTTTTTTGACAAGACTCTTTCAGTTTCCCCCATATCTTATTACTAGATCATAAGATTAATTCTGTGTCTTGAAAATTCCAGGTTCCAGTTATAATATTCATATGCCTAGAATGTCCCCCTAGGTCTACTTCCTAGTGAGGAGCCTACTAATTTATCAACTAAATCAGGATACTTTGATATTAAAGTAATGTGCTATTAATAAATACATAAGGAAAACAGGTATAAACTATAACCAATCCAAGAAAACTGGAATGCATATATATCCACCCTTAACTCATCTCTTTTTTGTGTGTTTCTAAGTTTTTACTTTCTCCAATTCAATTTATACTGTCACTAAATCATTTTCTGGATCCCAGCCCAGGTCATGTTAAACCCCTATGGAAAAGCCTTCAATAACTTGTTTATGCATACTGAATGAGCTCAAAAAACACAAAACATCTACCCCAGGATTTAGATTTTCTTGTTTGTTTGTTTTTTTTTTTTTTCATGCTATGGTCCCAAATTTAGGTTTCTTATCTTGTCTCTCATTTTTTTTCTCAAAATATAACAAAATTTCAGCTATGTAATACTCTTTAACTCAAACAGGCTACCTATAATTCTCAAAGTGTCCTACATTTACATGTTGGTTAATTTGGTTTCTCCATGCCTTTCCCTTCAATATCAGTATTATACCCATTGTCTTAGGCCATCAAAAGTCCCCATAAAAGGAACATAAAAGATGTAATTTTATGTTCTTTTATTGATGCAACTCTTATGCTTATAGCTACAGTGACTATGCTTTCAGAACAAAAGTCAGAATTTGTGACCTATTGTGGAATGGACCCAAAATTGATCATATTAGGCCTTTATTAATGGATGGACTTGCTAATTTTCCTTACTCGATGATAGGTTCATCCCTGGAAGTGAGTCTTACCGTTATGCTCGAATTTGGGACCCCCAAAAGTCCACCAGAGACCAAATCTATGTAAACAGCAAAGAGGTGTTTATTGCGAGCTAGCTCCATCCTCCGTGCGAGCACACACAGCAACTGGTGACACTGAGAGACCCCAGCCCAGGGTTTGCAGCAGTTTTATACATTTTTTGGAGAAGGCAGGGACCCCCACATACATCATAGCATCTCTTAGCAAATCATCACACACCGCGGGAAAATCAAATAACAACTCTAAAACATGATTAGCACATTCACTGGCGGGAACAAGTTGGGTAGGGGTGATTGGTTAGTACAAGAAGGATATTCATTTGAACTGATTGGTTTAAGCCAAGAGGGGTGTTCATGCTGAATTACATGGTTTCCCAACACCATAAACTACTGGGAGGGTCATCTGGCATCCCAGGTATTTCCCTGTCTTATGCTGATTAGTGGCTGCTAGGGGGTTGCTATGGGTCCCCACCTAGCCTGACTGATCAGGGACACCTGGTGCAGCAGATCTCATTTGTAGATAAACAACTTAGCAGGGTGGGAATGTGCCTAGGAGTGTTCTGTGGGTCTTTCCAAGGACAAAGGTCATGTCCCTTCCTTGGACAGGCTTTACTCTGAGGTAGAGGCTGATTTTTCATTACCTATCTTAGAAGGCATATTGCTTTCCATTTACCAGCTTCTCCATAACTATATTTAAATAAATTTCCTAGTAAATAAATTATTATGATCACATACCTGTCACACATTTCTTCAATTGGTTTAAAATCTATTACAGTAAGAAAGTAATAACAGCATTTATCAGTTGAAGGGGCAAAGGCTAGGTAGATATGAGAACTTTTCTGTGTACCCTTTCATGCTTTTTAATGTTTGAATTACTTGTGTATATTGCTTAATTAGTAATTAACTTAAAATTAAAATATGTATTTGGAAATGTGCTTTTTAATAAAGGCCTTATATTTAATTTTTCTGTTTAAACACAAAAATGCTTATGGTCCAGTATCACATCTTCTTGGGAAGTTTGCATACACAAATTCTGAGAGTTGGCAATCCAATTAACAGAATGAGAAAACAGAAATAAATCACTTTAATAAATATTTATTGAGATTTATTTTACTGTCAAAGAATACACTAAAAAATATAAAATCAAAGGCTTCAGAGATATAGACTTTCTCAAAAACAATTTTATCATGATTAGGACTAAACAACCACAAGAAAAATGGTACTAGTGACATTGTCAAAAGGCACCAACAACCTCTGTTTGCTTTGACTTCTTCATTTTGTTTTTGATATTTAATAATTCTTATAGATCTGGTTAATAAACTACATTAAGATTTTCCATTTGCTGAATCAATCATATCTATCCATTTGTCTGTTAATTTTAATCAATTGATTTTCCTGAGTCACAAGGTGCCTATAAGATAGCATTTCTGATTGTAGCAGTGAAGGTGTTTCTGGATGCCATTAGCATTTGAATTGGTGGACTCAGAAAAGGAGATTGCCCTCCCCAGGGCGGGTGTGCATCAACCAATTTGTTCAGAACAAAAAGTGGAGATTATCTTCTCCTGCCCTTGGAATAAGACGTACCCCATTGGATCCCTTGGTTTTCAGGCTTTTGTACTTGAACTGAATTACAACACCAGCTTTCCACAGTTTCTCAGGCTCCATAACAGCTTGAGCTAATTCCTCATAATCTCATAATAACAAATCTCTCTCTCTCCATCTGTGTGTATATGTGTGAACCTGTTATTTTTATCTATACTATTAGTTCTGTCTCTGATGAAACTAAACACAGTCCATTATTCTATTGATGAGCAGCAAGGTTATGTCTTCTGTCCCTGTTACAAACAATGGTACAGTGAAGAATCTGGTATATGTCCCCCAGACACATGTGCATCTTCAGATACAAGTGAAAGTGCATAACTCACCAACAGCCAGAAGCAGAGAATGCATATATCAGTATCAACCATCTTTTCAGGTCCTTTAGTGACCCATGGAAATACATCTTTTCATTTATACTGTGTTGTCATGGGAAGGCAGGGAGGCTCTTCCTTCCTACTGTGTCCACACAGAAACTTGAAAATAATGTTGAGTTAAAGTCCTACAGCCTTCTCCCAACCTTGTTAGAGTCAGGGCTGTTGATACATAGTCTACCATATGGTCACATCTGACTTTACTACCCAACCTTAAAACTTCACTGTTTTCACACCTTCTTGAAAAATAAAAATACATATGAGTAAGTCCCAGAGGTTACTGTGCTTTAGCTGGTTAAATGGAGCATGATCTAGTGAGAAGGGGTAGATCAAATATACTGAAAATGTGCCACTGACTTCCTTTGTGACCACAGGAAAGTTATTGTACCTTTCTTTTTATGGCTCCATTACCTCATTTATGAAATGAACAAACTCCTATTTGACTTTCTGTAAGTTTAACAAATAAAATACCTGAAAGTGTCAACATTGTATGATTTTGTTCAAGAGTAAATCCCTTGCTATTATTTACTTAAACAGTCTTGCAAAGATCATCCTACCTTATTCAGTGCTGTTTATCTTAATCTACAAATTATGCTTAGGATAATATTTTTAATCATATTTGTATACATTTCCCATTCTTGATGAGAAATAATTGTGATAATTTTACATGTCAGACTAAGTTATTCATGGACCAAGGTTATTTTCAGTTGTAGAAATATAACCCCCCCCCAAACACAAGAAAACTACATCATTGCACATTTCTGATACTTAAAAGCACTTCAATGACTTTAAATTTCATTAAATTTTTAAAGTTACACTTGATAACAGCAAATAGAACATATCTAGCCTGACTTCCCAGAAAATTCAATATTCTAGAGTGTTTAAAATATGAAATTTTTTATTTAATACTATTCTTTGCATGATCCAAATAAATTCCCCTTCTCGGTCTATTCCCTAAAGACCTACAAAGAGCATGCTACAGGGACACTGCTACATCGATGTTCATAGCAGCACAATTCACAATAGCAAGACTGTGGAACCAACTTAGATGCCCTTCAATAGACGAATGGATAAAAAAAAATGTGGCATTTATACACAATGGAGTATTACTCTGCATTAAAAAATGACAAAATCATAGAATTTGGAGGGAAATGGATGGCATTAGAGCAGATTATGCTAAGTGAAGCCAGCCAATCCCTAAAAAACAAATGCCAAATGTCTTCTTTGATATAAGGAGAGTAACTAAGAACAGAGTAGGGACGAAGAGCATGAGAAGAAGATTAACATTAAACAGGGATGAGAGGTGGGAGGGAAAGGGAGGGAGAAGGGAAATTGCATGGAAATGGAAGGAGACCCTCAGGGTTATACAAAATTACATACAAGAGGAAGCGAGGGGAAAGGGAAAAATAATACAAGGGGGAGATATGAACTGCAGTAGAGGGGGTATAGAGAGAAGAGGGGAGGGGAGGGGAGGGGAGGGGGGATAGTAAAGGATAGGAAAGGCAGCAGAATACAACAGACACTAGTATGGAAATATATAGATCAATGGAAGTGTAACTGATGTGATTCTGCAATCTGTATATGGGGTAGAAATGGGAGTTCATAACCCACTTGAATCAAAGTGTGAATTATGATATATCAAGAACTATGTAATGTTTTGAACAACCAACAATAAAATAAATAAATAAATAAATAAATAAATAAATGCATATGGAAATCCTCCTATTTTCCTCCAGGATTACAAAAAAAAAAAAAAAAAAAAAAACTTTAGAAAGGTTTGGTCAACCTCCTTTCTCTAGAAGTTGAGTAACTGCGAACTTCAAGGAGAAAGTACCTAAATCATCTTAGTTATTAACACTTTAAACATACTAGCTTATTAGTTCATTTAGCCAGGATGAGGATCCTTCCGGAAGTGGGACACTAGCAAAGGAAGTCCAGAGCTTCAAAAATTACTTGAGATTCCCAATACAGAAGGGAGTGTTGCATGAAGAAGGTGCTTGGCAGAGGAGAACTTTAAGACAGAGTAATGGCACTGAAGACACTCCTTCATTTTCCCCACATTTAAATTTTACCACTTTTGAAAACAAACATCTGGGAGCCCTAAGGCCCAAGCACCAGACACCAAAGCAAGTTAAAGAGGCTCCTTTAAAGAGAAGATGAAATACAAGCAAACAAAACAAAACTGAGAGAATGGCCCAGACATACCAACTCTTCTACTTTCAAATCTGTGAGGTCCTGAGAATAACTATAACCCAAATAAGAGGATAACAGACAACAGGGACACGGAGTAACAGAAAATCACCACTGATGTTTCATCTTTTTTATTCAAATCTCTCTTCAATTGAACCGTGACCTTTCATGCAGTTAATAAAGTCCCAACTATGGGGATATAAGGACGTAGAGTCAGTCTGTGAAGTGCTATGGGATCATTAAGCCAACGTATTGGCCATTTTGAGCCATGAGTGTGCAAATAGACATTTTTCTTACTCAATTCAGAAATTTTTGTTGTCTAGCTTTTTTTTTTTAAGTGAATAAGCTTAAGTCTAATATTCTAATGACCTTTTAGTGACATAGGAATAGTCACTATTTTCAACTCTATGCCTTTCCCTACTTCATTAAACATATATATGTCCTAAAATATTAAACACTTTTGTGTTAAAATTCCAAAATAATCCTTAACCACAAGTTAGCATTCATTGTTATTACATTCTGCTGACATTTAAATATCGCACAGACCTTTAATGCAGAAGATGGTGGACTGTATTTGCAAGACTGTAGCATTGATATTAAGTCTTAATTTTTCTAGTGCTCAGTTGAATTGCAATTTACAATACAGTTGACCTTTGACTTTCAAGGATTTAACATTTATGGCTTCAAGTATTACAAGTAACACCAAAGGTCCTTGAAATGTAATAATTTATCATTTCATTTCACTAGATTCAAACACAGAAGTGCATGCCTTGAGGTTGATATGTGTTGCCACTCTGAACTTTGTGGTCTCCTTCTGATTCTATGTATTTGGCTTTCAGAACATATCTGCAGTGAATGGAGACAATCTGGGTCACACATTAAAAAATATGTCAAGATTAGGACCAGCCCCTATGGAAAGTCTTTGATTTTTTTAAGTATTTTCAGAAAATCCACAAGGCCTATAATAAAACACTTCTTTAGTGAAGATTTTCTTTTGCTTTACTACATGGTTTTACGAGCCCAAGACTATTTTAAACTTCTTTCAGCCCTTTTTTTCCCCCTTCATTCTCTCTCTTAATTCTTCTATGTGTATCAGAAATGTATCCAATAAGGAAAATTTTACAAATTAGTTAATGACTTTATATTGAAACCTACTCAGGGACATTTTCACTTGAGCAAGGCCAAAAGTAATGTTAATTATAATGAAAAGATAATGCTAATACTAAAATATTCTAATTTAAAAAAAACTAGTACAAAAAAGTAATGTTACTTAAAGAGAAATATCCCTAATGGGATGGAATATTAAGCTCGTCACTTAGGTCAGTATTTCATGGCAAATGATAATAAAAAATGACAAAAAAAGTATTCATAGCCACATGGGCCCTACAAAGTATCTGAAATTTGTTATAGTAAATAATTACTTCTTGCCAAGATTGAAAAGATCATTTGAGTTAGTGGTTTTCAAATATCACTGTGCAACATATTGTCCTATGAAACTTTTTTACAAAACGTATATTCCACACCCACCCAAGTATCATACTCTCTGATTCTTGAACCCAGAAATATTTTCATCACAAAAATTACCAGAAGTTTATAAATTATGTTAATCTTTTTACAGAACTATCTTTTAGCTTTACTGAATCCTCTCTGTTGTAGGCTTATTTGATGTTTTATTTTTTGTCCTCATTTTTATTTTTTTCTTTCCTTTTACTTTCACTGATTTCATTTTACTCTTCCTCTACTAATATGTTGAGTGAATACTTCGTTTATTAATTTTCAGTCTTTTTTATTATGTAGATTTTAAAACTACTAATTTCCCTCTAAGATTGACGCTAGCTGTGTTCTACTAGTTTTAAAATGTAGTATTTTAAATGTCATTCAGTAACAAATATTTTCTAATTTTTGTCATTGTTTTAGTCAGCTTTTTTCAATGCTGTGATCAAAAGACCTGACAAGTACAATTTTAGAGGAGCAAAAGTTTAGTTTAAGGCTCATGATTTTAAAGCTGGCTTTATTCCTCAGGGGTCGAGGTGAGGCAGAACATCATAACAGAAGAGTGTGGAGGAGGAAGGCAGCTAAGACAAGGCAACAGGAAGGGGGGCGATGAGGGAGGAAGAGAGATAGAGATAGAGAAGGAGAGATAGAAACCGAGAGAGAATGTGAAAGAAAGGAACTCCCTTCACCAGGGATTAAATGTACATACCCCAAAGGCATATACCCAATGACCCACCTCCTCCAGCTATATCCTACCTACCTACAAATTACCACCCAGTTAATTCCTATCAGTGGATTAACACACAGATTAGGCTAAGGGTCTCAGAACCAATCATGCCACCTCTAAACCCTTTTGCATTGATTTACACATAAACTTTTGGGGGACTTTTTATACCTAAACCATAACAGTCATCTTTTTCTATTCAATTTATAAACATGTTTCTTAGTATTCAAATATCTGGGTTTTATTGTCTTTAAATCATTTTTTGTAGTTTGAGAACATGAACTATATGGATGTGTAGCACTTATAACCCATAAATAAATAAATCTTTTAAAATTTACTTTATAATGCTTACAAGGAAGTCTTTATTTTTAGCTATGGTACACATTTACATAACAATCCTTGTCTGTTAAATCGAATATCTGAGGTCTCTCTTGTTTCTTTTATCTAGTATTGTGTTGTAGTTTCACAGATATTTCCTTCTTTCCTTTGTGTGCTTCATTATTTTTTATTTGGGGCTTTGATTTTTTTTAAGTATTTTCAGAAAATCCACAAGGCCTATAATAAAACACTTCTTTAGTGAAGATTTTCTTTTGCTTTACTACATGGTTTTACGAGCCCAAGACTATTTTAAACTGAATTTGGGCTTGAGGTTTTTTGAATCATTCAGGTGTAAGAATTTGGGCAACAACTCTACAAGAAATCAGGAAAACCAGCTTGTGGTCATGAACTCTCAGGGCCTTATTTCCCCTGCTGTTCCTGATGTACGCATGCCCAGAGAACTTTCTTTTGTGTCTTTCATTATGGTGGGGAAGGCAAGGTAGTGGGTTAGGTGTATTTCCGTGATTCTTCCACTGAGGTTGGATGTAGTCTGAGGACTTTCTATGCCTTACCTTTATGGGAATGAATCCCTTATTCAACTCCTCACCTTCATGGACCCTAGGAAAGGATTCCCCCCCCCTGCATATTTAATTTAATAAAAATAGAAACTCATATTCTCAATTTTATAAGTCATGTATGGGTTTAGGCAGATGTGGATTTCAGTTTATATCCATTCCTTTCCATTTTCAGTTAGATTGTAACATTCTTAGCTCTTCAATGATATTAAGAAGATGAAAATGTATTTTTACAGTGTTCTTTATTTTTCAGTGAGAAAAATCAATCCCAATGGTGTAATATGACATGTGTCTCTTAATGGGAGTCCAGAGCTTCATCCATTGAGCCTGTCCTCTCCACAGAGCAGAGGACACGGTGTCCAGCAGGTCTGGATCATGACTAGAGCACAAAGGGGTTACTCTCTCCTTAGTTCCAATACGAGAAATGTCCCTGGGATGCACTCTGATCACCCAGCTTAGACTAAATCACTATATCCTAGGAGATAAGATATTCAACTAGCAACAGACTCTGTCACCAGAAGAAGAAAGGAAGGAGCACTCGGGTGGCCAAGACAAAGGTGTGCACTATGCGCACTCTGTTCTATTGAATCCATACCCTAGCAACAAGAGATAGGTATTCACTCTATTTCCTTGGGAGGGGGTCAATGGCCTAGGCTAAGAAGTTTGTTCAACTTCCTATAACCAGGAAGGTCCAGAGCCAACTCAAACTTGGGTCTGTTTGATTCTATATCCCATGTTCCTAACCACTGTACTCTCCTGCCAGATACTCATCCTTTAACTGGCCACTCATTCATTCTATATTTAACGGAACAGAACTAAGGACATGGTGTGCTGGTGAACAGAAGGAAAGATGTGAGAATGTGGGCCAGTCCAAGTAGGCAGCTTGGGAACTAGTGAAGGTGTTGAGATAGATGAGAGATCACAGGATAAACCTAAGCACATGGGGCATATGTTACCTTTCCTCCAAGATGAGCCTGCCATCTAGTTGGATCTGGGAAGGTAAGTTAATGCCACTCAAATAAAGCCAGACTGGGCTGCCTTGAATTTACCCTAAGAACAATTTTGATGTACCAGTGCACACACACATACACAACAGAAAAACAACAACAACAATAACAAACAAACCAACCCCCACAAACCTAACTCTAAAAAAGCTCTGAAAGAATGAGAGAGAGAGAGACAGACAGAGAGAGAGAGAGAGAGAGTCTCAAAAAGTGGAGAGAGGTAGTATCCAGGTGGCGCACAGCACATACACAGTGTAAAGCTTCTACCTGGGGCCTTTAGAGCTCTCCCTCTCCCCAGAACTCTACTGTGCTCACAGTTACCAGGTATCAGGTTTCTAGTCAGTTGCCCCCCATCTCTCTCTCTGTATCTTTCTCCCTGACCTTGTGTCTTCCTTCCCAGACAGCATAAACCCATTCTTAACATAGAACCTTAGATCCTTGTGTTTTGCCTTTAAAAACATTTTGTTTCCCCATAGTTCAATATACTGATCAGTCCAGTAAAGACCCAGTAGGCAAAGAGCATCAGCCAAGAAATGAGGAATTAGGAGTGGGAAGTTTGCATATACTTTTCACTTTAATTTTTTTTTTTTTTTTTGCTTTCTCCCAAGTTTTAAACATATATAACATAACACTTTCAGGAATGGAAGATAAACCTAAATTATATGAAGTGGAGGGTGAAGGGTAAGTTTAATAAAACATTGTGGCAAATGATCTGCCTTATGAAAAAAGAGAATTTATTTTCTCCATAGACACTGACAACACTTATTGGATAACAATCCGATGTGTAGCTGAGGATGGAATTGTTCTTTGTCCTTCACTGTCTTTGTTTGTTCTCCGTGATAATGTCTCAGTAAAACACTATTGCTAATCTAATATTGCATGGTTTCTTAAGCCCGGGATCCTTTACGACCAGCTGCCATGTGAGGTGATTCAGTATCTATGTGCAAGTCATTTCAGGAGGAACTCTTCCGATGACACAATGACTTGCAGACATGCAGAGTTTGAATCAACTGCTCTCAGCAATAAATCAAACTCACTGGTAACTGACCTGGCAGTTTTTCATCTTGGATTTCTTTTTTTTTTTTTTTTAACCAGAAATGTCCTTTTGGGAAAACTTCAAAAGCTTTTGAAATAAAAACAAACTAAATTGCTTCTTTTGCAAAAGATAACATCAGACTTTATTTGTTTAAAAAGAAATTAGTTGGATTAATTTGAATGCTATTTGTCTTGGTCCTTGGTTTTTTCGTGTGTGTTATTTTTATCACCTATGTTTATCCCTTAAGAAGTAAACTTCTTTAATGGCTACAAAATGAGTTTAAGGGGCGGGGAGCACAAAATGAGAGAGACTTATTTAGATAAAATCAGTTTTCACCCTATCCCCCAGCATACAAGCACTCAAAAAATCTCTATGGCAACCCCCCTCCTTTTTAATGCCATTCCCATGAGTCACAGACACACCTGTCTGTACCCCCATACATAGGGACCAGAGTGGCAATGTCTGCCATCTGGAAATGCTTACTGTCATATTTCATTCATTCTAAGATGCATGTATTTTTCATATTTTAATAACTCTTAAATAAAGTTACTTCTTACAATAAATAGTCATGCTTTAAATGACAGATTTTTTTGTCCTTAATGGCATGTGAAGTAATCATAAGGTTTCTAACTGACAATATCTTATATTTCACAAAATAAGGTATTGAATGATACCTAATGAAAGATATTCATACAGGGTTTGGTAGACTCTGTTAGCATATTTTAGTTCAAAATAAAAAGTGATCAGATGATCAAAATTCAGAAGATGGAGCAAGAAAGATGTTTCCTAAAAATGAAGAGACCAAAGTTACAATTTAAAAAGTACCTATTTATTGAGCATTTACTATTTGCTAGGCACTACCCTTTGAACATGGTGGATGCAATAATGTACAAAATACCTTTTGTGGTGCTTACATTATTGTGAGAAAAACAGACAATGAATAAATGTACAATAAGTCAATTGATATCAGTGCTGTGAAGTAAAACAGGACCGTCAAGAAAAAGACAGTGGAAGGAAGTGAAGAAAGAGTGCCGTTTTAGATGGGAGGGTCAGGGTGGTCTTCTCTGAAGAGGTGACAGTCACTTAAAGATGGAGGCAAAGATGTGAATTCTATGTTTCCTGGCTGTAGAACATTTCAGAAAGAGAGGATATATGCTGGGGGAAGGAGGGGTGTTCAAGAAGATTTTTACACTCTTCTTTCAAGAAACTCCTAAAATAAGCTTTTTAACTATCTTTTCCTCATAAACTACTGTTAGGGTATGGTAGCATTAAAAAAAAGTGAAGATCAGTTTGCTTCTGACATCTATTGTTTCAGGTGCACAGAATTGGATTGATGCAATCACTTGAATTCAGCAGCACACTGCCTTTACCAGTCCATACATAGCCTCCTTAATGACACTTAATTAGTCAGTAATTGGTTTGTTCCCTTCTGTTCTGATCCCGTTTGTTTTCTTATTTCACCATGACTCCCACACTCACACATTTAAGGTGTTTTCCTCCAATACATATTCCTATGTACCTTTATTTATAAAATAATAGTTATCTTTGGCTAGCGTGCTACAGCCACTGAGCATGCATGTTCTAGAAGATGAGGCCAAAGAGTTAGGATAGGCAGATAGATGAGGATAAATCAAACACAGGTCCTGTAGGACTCTACAGGTCACTGTGAGGATTCAGCTTTCATCCTGAATCATGTGGGAGGTTAATAAGAATTTGATCAGAGGAGTGATGTGGCCTGACTTACATATGGGGTTTTGTGCTCCTATGTGTGGGACGGGGATGAAGGGAGTAGAAGAAAGGGGTTGGCAAAGATGGAAACACAAGAATGATAAATAGGTCACTAGATTGTAGATCAGGGTATATATAAAGAAAAAGCCAGGACAGAGCTTTGAGGCCATCCACGAAGGACTAGGTAGATGAGGAGAAACCAAATGCAACTGAGAGTAACCATCAGGGAGGCTGGATGGGAATCAAAACAAGATAGCATCTCAGATACCAAGGGATGGAAGTGTTCCAGGTCAAGATAGAAACCACTGGCCAATTCTGCTTATGAGATGGGTAAGATGTAGCCATCTTATTTGGAGGCCGGGAAACTATAGAGGACCTTTGCAAGAGATGATCTGGTAGGATGTAAGGGTAAGAATCTGATTCTTAAAAGTTAAAGTGAGAATAGAAGATGAAATAAAAAGGTAAAACAGCATTTATAAATAATCTCTCTGCAGATCTGGATGTCAGCTGGAAAAGGATTATAGGATATAGGAGAAGTTCTGTTTTTTAAAAAAGACATAGCATGTTTATACTCATTAAAGAAGGGCCTTCTTTCTTGGATTCCTGACCCCTGGTCTCTCTAAATTAATTAATACAATAGGGAGAGAAATATACAAATAAGATCTGAATTTGATAACCTAAGTTAAAATCTGAAAGCAATATTATTTACAGTTTTACTAATGACTGTCTCAGAGGGATACAGAGAATCCATTTTTTTGGGTTTTTTTTTTTTGTTGTTGTTGTTTTTTTAAAATATTCTGATGTGCTTTGTTTCTTAATAAGAAATTTTTGGGGGAAATGGCATTTTTACACACTTTTAATTAGCAATATAATATGAAAGAGTGCCTTCTGCCAGAAAAAGTACATGCATCTCAATATTAAATCATTAACAATTGTAAAACAAGGTCTTCTTCTGAAAAGAAATAATCCTATCATCGTGCTCCTCCTTTTCAATATCAGAGCTGGCAGATACGCAAGTCTCATTAGAAATATATGAGTCTCCTGACATCTGTTACGGTGGATGGCTGACAGTAACTCTAAACACATTGACTCTATTTATTACAGAAGAGCTAGACTGAATTAATGAGGATTCTAGCCCAGTGGTTCACCGACCTTGCTGCACATTTTATTTCCCAAAGCCTGTGACCCACCCCTAGAGACTGATTGATTCGGTCTGCATTAGGAAGTAGACATAAGTATGTTTCAAGACCTTCCCAGGTAATTTTAATACGCAGCTAAAGCTGAGAGTCACTGCCTGGTATTGAAGCTTTTCATCTCAAGTGGAAGACCTCAGCTATGATGACAAGGCTTGAAATTTGATCTCATCTCAAAACCAGAACAGGAAATAGCCACCTCCACTTGAAGTCATCTTGTACCATGGAATTCCCATCTGCCACAGAGAGCACACACCCATAAATGTGCTTGTGTGGCAGCTCCAAGTACTGCCTATTGAAGGCCAGAGAGGGGTGACTGGTCTTCTGTGGGCAGCCCCACATGCCTTCTCTTCTGCCCATGACTAGATGACTATTGAAGGCCTGAGAGACGGCAGAAGCAAACTTCTCTTTACTTTTTTTTTTATGCTATCATACCCTAACAGCAGAGTATGAGGAAAAGATAGTCAGAAAGCTTATTTTAGGTGTTTGTTGAAAGGACAGGGTGAAAGAAGGAAAGGCAACTATAAACAAGAAAACACAGAGAATATATGAATGAAGAAGACAAAACTCAGCAGAAGCAGCTCTCTAGTGGCAAAATCACTTTTGGTTTCAATTGCCCACAAACTCAGGGAACAATTCAATTTTCTCTTTAGTTATTGATGACAGCAGGATGTTCTCTCTCTAGAGAAATAGAATACTACAACAAAGATCTTGAACTAAAGAAAGTCTTTTAATGTCCACTCCCCACTGAGAAATTTGATTTTTTGGACAAATGATCAACAGAAGATAAATAAAAAGCTTAAAGAGCAAAAGAATATACCCACAATTTTATCACTGTAACTTATCTATTTCTTTGTTATTCATGTTCTTGTTATAAATACTCGTGTATGGGTGTAACTGTAGAGTAGATGGGCTTTTGTGACCATGGGTTCTAGTTGGACTTCAGGTGCACAGAATTGGATTGTTGCAATCACTTGAATTCAGCAGCACATTGTCTTTACCAGTCCACACATGGCCTCCTTAATGACACTTAATTAGTCATTAATTGGTTAGTTCCCTTCTTTCCTGAACCCATTCTCTTATTTCACCATGACCCCCACACTAATACATTTAAGGTGTTTTCTTCCAATACATATTACTGCTTATCTTTTTTTATGAAAATATTGATTCATGAATCACATTAAACAATTATGAGCATTACAAATGTACCTTTAAATTTATAGTAATGGTATTAAGTTACATGTTGCATTTAATTTTTAAAAATCACTCAACTTCATGCATTCTTCATTGAAATATAGGTAGGTAGGTAAATAGATAGATTTTTAAATCTTTTGACTGCTAAAGAGTATTCCATGGCTTGCATTCTATTGTAGGAATCCTTTTCCAGCAGTCATTATCACTTCTATTTTGATACTTGTACTATATCCCAATGTATTCATGCATCTATTAAAATTTATTTTCTGCTTTAATTATTTAGATCTTTTTTTAGCATTGTACTTAATCTGAAAGCACACACACATATATACAAGCATTAGTTTTCTAGGAATGCTATAGCAAAGTAACACCAACTGGGTGGCTTAAGCAATAAAAATGTGTTTATTTTTATTGTTTTTCTAGAGACGGTAAGTACATGATCACGATATCAGCAGGGTGAATTTCTTCCAACAACTTTGGACAACTTTCTCCTTTTCTTACATTTGACCATCATCTCTTTTTTTTTTTCCTATGGTCTCCTCTTTTTTTTTTTTTTTTTTTTTTTAAGATAGAGAGAGAGGAGAGAGAGAGAGAGAGAGAGAGAATTTTAATATTTATTTTTTAGTTTTTGGCGGACACAACCTCTTTGTTTGTATGTGGTGCTGAAGATTGAACCCGGGCCGCACGCATGCTGGGCGAGCGCGCCACCGCTTGAGCCACATCCCCAGCCCTCCTATGGTCTCCTCCTGGTGTATGTGTGTTCAAATTCCCTCTTCTTATAAGGACTATAGTAATATTGGATTAGAGAACACTCTAAAAACATCATTTTAACATAATTTCTTCTTTAAGGACTTTATCTCCAAATGTATTTTCATTACCAAATACCAGGGGCTAGGACTTTAACATGTGGATTTTGGGGGACACAATCTAGCTTTGTGTGTGTATGTGTGTGTGTGTTTGTGTATAATATATATTTTACATATAATATATCTAGAAAATATATAACACCTCTAGAAAATTAGAAAAATGTTATATATGTATATGAAAATAAGCACACATAAAATCTATGTACATTTATATATACATATAGACATAAAAATACACACACACACACACACACACATATATATATATATATATATATATATATAGAGAGAGAGAGAGAGAGAGAGAGAGAGAGAGAGAGAGAGATAAAAAGAACAAGAGAGCATTTTCTAATTTTGTAGATAAAATCTGAAGACAAATACCTGGAGAGGGAATGTGAGTCAAAAGATAAACATTTGTGTAGATATATTTATGGCTAAATTTCTTTCCAGATATATTGCACCCATGTGTATTGCCAACTTTTCTAGGTTTGTGCCAGTTTTACTGAGTATTGCTAGCATTGGGGACCACATTACATTTTTCAACAAATGTAAAATTAATTTGCTTTTTGAGTTTTTAAGTCTCTGCAGCAGTAACTTACGATCCCTATTCAGTACTAAGTACAGTGCCAAGTCAATAGTAGTTTAGACACCAATAGCACAGTGTCTATTGCAAAATGAAAGTGAGAAAATGTATTACCACTGTTATGTCCTTATAAAGTATTTGATAACTTTGATGGTTTCTGATTGTATTAGGGTTCTCTAGAGAAAAAGAACGTGTGTGTGCATGTGTGTACACCAGAGAGAGACAGAAGATTCCCCTTATACTATATCATATAGCACATAATTAATTAACTAATGAATGAATGAGTATATTAATTTCCTCTCCACTTACAGGACTTAGAAATCATTCTTGCCTTTTAAATTTTGTTTGCCTGGATTTGAGATTCAAAATGTTTCACAAGATAAAAACACATATTAAAAACGTCAGCCTGAAGCAAACATTTTAAAGTATCTGTATTAAAATGTATGAGACAGGACTAGATAACTATGAAATAAAGCAATTTTGTTTTCTGCTTACATTTTTTGTACAATCTACCATGCTTACTGAGCATGATGAAGTTAGCCAGCATACCTTTAACCACTTCAGCCCATGCTAGGAAGAGAAACAGGAGGTGTCATGGCTTCCCAGTTTCTCCCTTTTTTGGAGCAAGGAATCTGCTTTTAGTTCAAGTTCCAACTACAAAATGCTCTTTCAACCAAAAGGTGTTTCAAAACCCCTTACAATCCCCAAGGACAGTAAAGAGTACAGAATGAAGACTGATAGAAAATATTTAATTCAGAGATAGGTCATAGACTACAGCTTCCTGCAAACAGAGAGAAAAGTCCTTTGGGAACTTAGTCTTAGCAGGTATTTCTTAAGAGAGAGAAAGAACTCCTTAGCAATATATTTTAGCATTTGTACTTAAAAAGACATTCACACAAGTACCTAAGGAAAGAGTAAGAGTAGGTTCTGAATATGAAACTTATGGAGTCTAGTTCCATAAGAATATTCTACAGAAGACCAGAAGGTCTTGGTGCAGCTTGAGGGACCATGCAATTAGTCCTGCACCCTTCTAGAGACCATTCCCTAGACTCACCAAGTCATAGAAGGAGAATGGGAAGTTTGGGGCAAACACCACTGTTCTCTATTTAAGTGTCATTGTTCAATTAGTAATTTAGTGATCTATACAGCACTTTTAATAATATGAGTGGGTTCAGCCATTCTTAATTAATCCTTCATTAAGTCCAAAGTAAACACAATCCTTTGCCATAGGTATTTTTTACAGGATAGACCTGCAGAGGAACATTGGATCAAGACTAAGTTTCTATGCAAAATCTTAGATTCACATGTGTGTTTTCCTGAGTAAGAGGTTATAGCTTTCTTTAGACCTTCAAAAAAATCTATGACCCTAAAAAGTAAAGAATGAATATTTTGGAAAAATAATTTTTAAAAAAACTGAATAGGTCCTAACTCATCCTTTTAATCAAGAATCTGATGATAAGAGCAAGAGGTAAATATCCCACCTACAACAGTATACACTCACAGGCTTGTTTCTGCCAAAGTGTCCCTACATGTTACACTTATTTCATGGGGAAGAAAACATAGCAGGGTAGAAGATATGGAACATTCCATTACACTCAAGAAGTGTCCATCAATTTTGAATCTGTTCCAAATATTTCTACCCATTTTTTTTCTTCAAGTATGAAATCACCTGATCTGCACCTTCAGACTTAATCTCTAAAGATAGATTTGAGGAAAGCTAGCCTAAAAAGAAGGAAACAGGGAGACCTGGAATGTACAGGCATCTTCTAGGTCTACTGCATTATTTCATTAAAGTTCTGGGCACCAACTCAATAATTATTTTTGCTGCTACACAAGCAATACAACTGCCACAGCTTGATGTGCTGCTGAAGGCTGTCCAGACAGTGCAGGGAGGTGCATCCTGGGAAAGGTAGGAAGCAAAAAAACAATTGACAGTCCTCACTAAAGACAAGAGAGCTTCACCAAAAGCTGTTAGAATCCTAGAGTTAACATGATTCTCATTCTAACTTGGGGAAAATACTGAAAGAGAGAAAAGTTTGGCAAAGGAGAGAGAGAGAGAGAATAAAGAAGGAGGGTGTGTGTGTGTGTGTGTGTGTGTGTGTAAAGGACAAGAGACCAGGGAGAGGATCAAAAGGAAGAAAGGTGACAAAGAGCTTATGTGTGCTTAGGGAAGTAAATGCCACTTCACCAAGTAAGGAACGCAGTCCCTGCTTCCTGTGACAAGGCAAAGTAATGGTATTTGGCCAATGCCATAATTAGAAATAATGTGGTTATGGATTGCATATTTAGGATGATCATTTTCAATATATGCTTCTGTGCCCTTTGGGTAACTAAGGCACCATGTGTACATTGCTGTGTATATAGAAAGGCTCTGGGAACTACTGTCAAATCACATGCTGCCTGAAATACCACTGGGAGTGGGAGACAAGAAAGAGGATGCAGACATTTGTTCTTCTGTTGAGCTAGATACTGTGGATATAGTGATGGACAAGTTGCCCTCGGGTAGATGATGTTCACATTGAGCTGAGCATAGTGGTACCTATGGTTAAAATCAAATGTAAACTAAATGCAATGGTAAACTTTATATGACAACTTGGGTGGTCTGTGATGCCCAGATATTTTGTTAAATATTCTGGATGTAAGGGTGTTTGAGGATTAGTTTACATTTAAATCAGTGCACCCTGAATAAGGTAGATTGTCCTCCAAAACATGGGTGGGTCTTATACCAACACATGAAGGCCTGACTAGATCAAAAGACTTACTTGCCCTGAGCAAGAAGAAATTCTGCAGCACATAGCCTTCAAACTGGAACTGTAGCATTCATTCTTTCCTGAGTCTCCAGCTTGCTGGACTATCCTACAGATTTTGGACTAGCCAACCTCCATTATCAATTGAGCCAATTCCTTAAAATAAATCTCTTCATTTTATATACATAGAAGAATGCAAAGACTACCTATTCTATGGCTTTAGTTTCTCTGGAGAACAATGGTTAACACAATAAACTAAATTGAAATAAGTATAAGGTAATATTTATGATGTTATACAGGAGACACTACAGATTTTTAGTTAAATCATCCAGCAGAAACCAAACTTCTCTGTAGTTGTAAGGGTCCAATAGGCAAACTTTGCAGAGCTACTTTCTGCTGCCTTCTGAGGGTGTGGGATGTTGCAGTGGAATGTTCATCTGTTATATGGGACTGCTGAGCTGTCTCAGCTGGGCGTTTCTAATGGGAAGTACTGTTCCAGCTCTAGCGTGTAGCCTTGAAAACAAGGGGTTTACTAGCATGGGTTGTTTTACTGATTATTTTTCTTCTTTAGTGCTAAGGATCAAGATCTGGACCTCATGAATGCTAGGCAAGGGTTCTACCATTAAGCTATATCCCTAGCCCTGCTTTATTTTTTAAAGATCATTATACATTTCATTACAGAGATAATAACACTTTTCTGGACTTGGAGACTCAGAAATTCTGAAATCCCAGAAATTCTGATAAGAAAGAAGATTGTAGCTAGAAATTCAGGGACCTGGCATGGTCTGGTATTTTCCTTACTAATGAAGGCCCATCATGGTATAAAGGGTTTAGGAAAATAGAAGGATACATTGTTCAATGAGCACAAAACCTTCTTCAAGAAGAAAATAGAATATTCAAATGCACAATTCAAGAGTTTTAAACTTATATAAGAATAATAAGTCAGCAAACTTAGCAACATGATTCTCAGGGGAGCCAGTTAGAAAAGAAGGTCTATATGTGATCAGTAAAAGCTGTAGTGCTGCTCATAGAGAAAATGGAATAATTTGACCAGAGACATGGAGACTTATATTGTGGAATGACTTCACATGGGATGAACATATAGAATAGCTTTTCAAAGAGAGAGAGAGAGAGAGAGAGAGAGAGAGAGAGAGAGAGAGAGAGAGAAGAAAAAGAAGGAGAAGGAAGAGAAGGAGGAGGAGGAGGAGAAGGAGGAGGAGGAGGGAGGAGAGGAGGAGGAGGAGGAGGAGGAGAGACAGAAGGAAGAATAGGAGAGGGAGAGGCATAGAAAGTAAAAGGGACAAAGACACAGACCAGGATAGTCTGTCAATAAAATTTTTACACGTGATACATTTTGTTACCAGACCACAAAGTACTTGTGAGTCTTGGAGATGGTTAGAGATGACAGTCACAATTATTTCTAAATCACATTACCAAAGCATTTTTATTGGAAGCTAGCAGAATTTAATCACTATTTTTAAAAGCTCTTCCAAAAACTAAATCAACATTACCTGTGAGAAACTAAGAAAGGATATTAACATAGGTTTAGTTTATGGTATTTCCATAAATTCCAAAGAAGGCATTGGCCATGTTCAATAAACAAATTCTCTTTTACAAGAATAGCAGGGTCTTCTTATCACAGTTGTATCAAAGAACCATACTCTTGGATACCATACCTGCATTCTTTCTCTTCCTAAAAATTTGCACACCTCCCAGATTTTTTTTCTCTTGTATTCTAAGATTACTCAATAGGGTATATGTCATTGGTACCAGCTTTTCTTTCCTTCCTTGGCTATTGCTGGTTGAATTATTTAAGCTATGAAATTCCCTTAGGAAATAACTATTGATCTTCTGTTTGAACATGAAGGTGACTCTCAAGCACCTTTTCCTCAAACTTTTGAGAAACATTGTTAAAGAATGCAAGGTCATAAGCCCCAGTTCAAACTGAAAATCAAACAAATAGTGGACCATATCCTAACAGGACTCATTGGAGTCTCTTTAGACTGCAGAAGCATTACTCAACTGCCATGTGTTCTAATTTTAATTTGTACAGGCCCAGAGCATGAATTTTTCTGAGACTGTGAGTCAGTATTAAAGGACTAGAGGTCTATTCTAAGTAAACACATTTTTTTTCTATGATATCCTTCAGACCTAGAAGGATTCATATGCATTTCAAAATGCCCTTGTTCCTTCCGATCTACCCTTCTTCAGATAAGGTAGGCTAAGCTTGTTATCTTTTTCTCAAAAAATGACAATTCCACTTAACAAAGCTTGTTTTTCATTATGCAGAGATGGGGAGATTCCCCCTCCCTTTGCCCCAGGTTATTAAAACTAAGTTTGATTTTTTTTTAAATGACTTTGCTTATAAGAACTCAAGAAAAGATTCATGCTTCTTGGGATTTAGAGATATGAGAAATGAAAAAGGAAGAACAGACCTTCATTATAGATCTAATGAAGAAATGCTGGTGATGAATCACACGTTTCCAGGGCATTGGAAAAAGCAAAAGAATCATCCAGACTATCAAGTGAACCTCAAAATTAATATCAATGTCTACAAAATAAGAAGTTTGGACACCAGACCACCCAAGATTTTCTACTTTCTCTAAAATATTTGAGTATAAACATGGCATCTTTATAGTCTCTGATCTTGTGCTGCTGAGTCCTTCAAGAGCCTGCGCTTACTCATGCTCTTTTCCTGTGCTTCCCTCTGTCATCTCATTTGTAAAATACAATTATAAATGATATCTTCCTAGGAAAATCCATTATCCATCGTTTCTTTTTTCCTACTTGGTTAATAGAAGAAATTGATACCCTAAAATTCTCTGGGGACTTTATGAATACTTCTCATTGTCCTCGGTCCTTTGCCAGGGTACATAAGGGTTAAAACAAAGAAGTCGGATTGACTTCGGCTTCAAGTTAGGATGTAGAAGGATGCAGAAGGCAGACCATACTTTTCCAAGGGACTGGTGAAGAGCAGTGGCAGTAAGGAAGCCTTGATAAATTATATCACAGAGAGAAATAAGCCCTTTACAGGTGGGCAGAGAATAGCACCTGCTTTCATCCTTGGACCCCAGGCCCATTGGAGCTGCTATGGGTCAGGAGACTATCTGGGGAGAAAGGAAATAGACAGGGTTTCCTTGAATGAATAGGCTGGAGGGCTGAGTTGGGAATCTAAAAAAAAAAAAAAAAACTCAGCCCCAAAAGTCTATTCATCCAGCTTTCTTCACAAGGAGAAAGCAGCTGTGGAGGAGGGGCTGCTGAGCAGAAGGCAATCACATGGTCCTGGGCATTTTACAGGGATTTGATCTGGTCTGGGGCCATCCAAGACTGCAATCAACCCTTGCCATCACTAACACCAAGATAAAAAAGGCTCAATATTTCTTTATCTGCAATATCTGGAATCCTCTTATATACAGATATGTACATACTATTATACATACATATATACACATATATAATACTGTAATGTGTATGTGTGTATATACATATATACACTATGTATGTTGTGTGTATTTTATGTATGCAATATATACTATAATGTGTATACATTGGCATATATATGCATTACAGTATTATATATGTACATATTATATTGTCTTATGGAATACATACATACATGTGAGAAAGCAGGAACCTGTGATCATCAATAAAAATATTAGAAATAAAGACCCAGAGATATATATTTATTGAATTTAATAGAGAGGAATTTTTAAAAACAATTGTAAATTCATCAAGGAATTTACAGGAAAGTACATATTATGGCAAAGAAAAGAAGTTTTCCCTTGATTTTATTTTTTTGATACCCCACATAACAATATTTTGTATTGGTGTATGTTAATTATATGGATCAGTGTGTTCCATTTTATGTCTGTACATGTAAATAACATAATTTAATCAGTTTTCCTCCTCAGTCCCTCCTCTCCTGGTTTTCTAACAAAAAAAAAAAAAGGAAACACCATGAAAAAAATGAAGATTTTGAAACTGAAAAATACAATATTAGAAGTCAAAATTTATTGGATGATCTTAATAGCAGATTGAATATTACAGAAATGGATGAGTGAGCCTAAAGATAGTTCAATAAAGATTACAAAACAGTGAAAATGGGTCAGAAAATTTTTTTGAAGTAGTTTTTTTCATAGCCAAGAAGTGCTTGTTTTCTCCTGGTCTCTCTCTCTCTCTCTCTCTCTCTCTCTCTCTCTCTCTCTCTCTCTCTCTCTCTCTGTCTTCTAACTGCCCTCCCCCTTTCAGCTTACCCTGGGCTAGATGTGGTATAGGCACATGGGCAGTGCTGTCAACTTGAAGCATTACAGTAACTAAAAATGCAGGAAGGGGGCTCTAAGATGTAAGGTGTAGTTATCTTCTATTTCATGGAAGACAATGAACCAGTAAGTTCATGAAGTCATAACCACTGTATAGCTCTTCTTTTAGTTCAAACATGATAACACCCAAATCCTGAATTTCTAGTGTGAAAAAAAACTTTAAGTACAAACATTTCATTTAATCAATTGATAATAATTCTTCTCTTTCTTCTACATGGCATTTTAAAAATACAAAAGAGACATTTCAGAAGAAAACAGAGTAGTGACATGGCAGGTAAATCTAGAAATGCTCCATTTAATAATTTATTCTGTAAAATTTAAAGTGACCAAGTATGAAGAGACTATTATCCAATTAAATCCCAAGATTTCAGTGCTACATATATTTAAACAAAATCGATACAGATACAGATACACTAAAATAGGGTCAAAATAATGATCTAGAGCTTATATACATATCCTATTAAATTAATATTAATAACATTATAATGTAATTATATCTTATTATCATGTACTTTAAAATTACATAACTATGTTATATGTTATATGCTGTTTTGAAGTGTTTTTTAAAATTCTAATTTGTTATATATGACATCAGAATGCATTACAATTCATATTACACATGCAGAGCACAATTTTTCATATCTCTGGTTATACATGTACTTAGGATAATGATGTCCATCTCATTCAATTGCCTTTCCTATCCCCATTCCCCTTCCCTTCCTTCTCTTCCATTTGCTCTATCTAGAGTTCATCTAATCTATCCGTGCTCCCCAACCCCATTATGAATCAGCCTCCTTATATCAGAGAAAACATTCAGCATTTTGTTTTGGGGGATTGACTAACTTCACTTAGCATTATATTCTCCAACTCCATCGCCATGATTTTATTCTCTTTAAATGCCAAGTAAACTTCCATTGTGTACATATACCACATTTTCTTTATCCATTCATCTATTGAAGGGCATCTCGGTTGGTTCCACAGTTTAGCTATTATGAATTGTGCTGCTATAAACAATGATATGGCTGTGTCCCTGTAGTATGCTGTTTTTAAGTCCTTTGGGTATAGACCGTGGAGAGGGATAGCTGGGTCAAATGGTGGTTCCATTCCCAGTTTTCCAAGGATTCTCCTTACTGCTTTCCATATTGGCTGCACCAATTTCCAGTTCCACCAGCAGTGTATGAGTGTACCTTTCCCCCCACATCATCACCATCACTAATTGTTGTTTGTATGCAAAATAGCTGCCATTCTGACTGGAGTGAGATGAAATCTTAGAGTAGTTTTGATTTGCATTTCTCTAATTGCTAGAGATGTTGAACATTTTTTCATATATTTGTTAATTGATTATATTTCATCTTCTGAGAAGTGTCTGTTCAGTTCCTTGGCCCATTTACTGATAGGGTTATTTGGTTTGGGGGTGTTAAGATTTTTTAGTTCTTTATATATTCTAGAGATTAGTACTCTATCTGATGTGTGTGTGGTAAGAATTTACTCCCCAAATGTAGGCTCTCTACTTACCTCACTGATTGTTTCTTTTGCTGAGAAGAAGTTTCTGGCTTGAATTTAACTCATTTATTGATTGTTGGTTTTAATTCGTGTGTTATAGGAGTCTTATTAAGGAAGTAGGGGCCTAATCCCACATGATGGAGATTGTACCTACTTTTTCTTCTAATAGGTTCAGTGTCTCTGGTTTAATTCCTAGGTTCTTGATCCACTTTGAGTTGAGTTTTGTTCATGGTGAGAGGTAGGGGTTTAATTTCATTTTGATGCATATGGATTTCCAGTTTTCCCAGCACCATTTGTCACAGAGGGTGTCTTTTCTCCTATGTATGTTTTGGCTCCTTTGTTTAATATAAGATAACTGTAGTTGTGTGGGTTTGTCTCTGTGTCCTCTGTTCTGTACCATCAGTCTACAAATCTATTTGGTGCCAATATCACGCTGTTTTTGTTACTATTGTTCTGTAGTATAGTTTAAAGTCTGGTATACTGATGCCACCTACTTCACTCTTCTTGCTGAGGATTGCTTTAGCTACTCTGGGTCTCTTGTTTTTTCCAGATGAATTTCATGACTTCTTTTTCTATTTCTATGAGGAATGTCATTGGGATTTTGATTGGAATTGCATTAAATCTGTATAGTGCTTTTGGTAATATGGTCATTTTGACAATATTAATTCTGCCTATCTGAGAACAAGGGCGATCTTTCCATCTTCTAAGGTCTTCTTTAATTTCTTTCTTTAATGTTCTGTAGTTTTCGTTGTAGAGGTCTTCCACCTCTTTTGTTGATTCCCAAATATTTTATTTTATTTTATTTGTGGCTATTGTAAATGAGGTAGTTTTCCTTTCAGAGGATTTGTCACTTATATACATAAATGCCTTTGATATATGGGTGTTGATCTTATAGCCTGCTACTTTGCTGAATTTATTAATTAGTTCTAGAAATTTTCTAGTGGAGTTTTTTGGGTCTTCTAGGCAAATAGTGCTAATTTGAGTTCTTCTTTTCCTATCCGTATCCCTTTAATTTCTTTTGTCTGCCTAATGGCTCCAGCCAGTGCATAAGAACTATGTTAAATAGAAGTGGTGAAAAAGGCCATCCTTGTCTTGTTCCAGTTTTTATAGAGAATGCTTTCAATTTTTCTCCATTTAAAATGAGGTTGACCTGGGGTTTAGCATAAATAGCTTTTATGATGTTGAGATATGTTCCTGTTATCCCTAGTTTTTCTAATGTTTTGAACATGAAGGTGTGCTGTATTTTGTTGAATGCTTTTTCTGCATCTATTGAGATGATCATATGATTCTTATCTTTAAGTCTATTGATGTGATGAATTACATTTATTGATTTCTGTATGTTGAACTAACGTTGCATCCCTGGTCTGAACCCTACTTGGTCATGGTGCACTATCTTTTTGATATGATTTTGTATTTGATTTGCCAGAATTTTATTGAGAATTTTTGCATCTATGTTCATTAGAGATATTGGTCTGAAGTTTTCTTTATTTGATGTGTTTTTGCCTGGTTTTGGAAGCAGGTGATACTGGCCTCGTAGAATGAATTTGGAAGTGCTCCCTCTTTTTCTATTTCATGAAAATGTTTGAGGAGTATTGGTATTAGTTCTCCATTAAAGGTCTTGTAGAACTCAGCTGTGTATCCATCTGGTCCTAGGCTTTTCTTGGTTGATAGGCTTCTGATGGTGTCTTCTATTTCATTGCTTGAACTTCATCTGTTTAAATTGTGTATATCATCCTGGTTCAATTTGGGTAAATCATAGAACTCTAGAAATTTTTTGATGCCTTTGATATTTTCTATTTTATTGGAAATAATTTCTAATTATCATCTGTTTTCCTGTAGTGTCTGTTGTGATATTTCCTTTTTCATCACATATGTTAGTGATTTGAGTTTTCTCTCTCCTTCTTTTCATTAACATGGCTAAAGGTTTATCGATATTATCTATTTTTTCAAAAAATCAACTTTTTTGTTGATTTTTTCAATTATTTCTTTTGTTTCAATTTCATTGATTTCAGCTCTGATTTTAATTATTTCCTACCTTCTACTAATTTTTGTTTTGGTTTGTTCTTCTTTTTCTAGGGATTTGAGATGTAACGTTAAGTCATTTATTTGTTGACTTTTTCTTCTTTTAAGGAATGAACCCCATGCCATGAACTTTCCTCTTAGTACTGCCTTCATAGTGTTCCAGAGATTTCAATATGTTGTATCAGTGTTTTCAAATAACTCTAAGAATTTTTTAAATCTCCTCCTTGATGTCTTCTGCAACCCATTCATTCAGTAGCATATTATTTAGTCTCCAGATTTGGAGTAGCTTTTATTTCTTATGTTATCATTGATTTCTAATTTCATTCCATTATGATCTGATAGAATGCAGGGTAGTATCTCCACTTTTTTGTATTGGCTAAGAGTTGATTTGTGGCATAATATATGGTCTATTTTAGAGAAGGATTCATGTGCTGCTGAGAAGAAAGTGTATTTGCTCATTGAAGGATGAAATATTCTGTATATGTCAGTTAAGTCTAAGTTATTGATTGTATAACTGACTTCTATAGTTTCTTTGTTCAGCTTTTATTTGGAAGATCTATCCAGTGGTGAAGGAGGTGTGTTAAAGCCGCCCAGAATTATTGTGTTCTGGTCTATTTGACTCTTGAACTTGAGTTTTTTTGATGAACGTAGATGCTCTGTTGTTTGGGGCATATATATTTATAATTGTTATGTCTTGTTTGTGTATGGTTCTCTTGAGCAGAATGTAGTGTCCTTCTTTATCCCTTTTGATTAACTTTAGCTTGAAGTCTACTTTATTTGATATGCTTACTTCTGCAGGTACATGTGAATGGCATGATTTTTCCCAAACTTTTGCCTTCAGTCTATGAATATCTTTTCCTATGAGATGAGTTTCTTGGAGGCAATATATTGTTGGGTCTTTTTTTTCATTTTTAATATACTAGTCTATGTCTTTTGTTTGGTGAGTTTAGGCCATTAACATTCAGGGTTATTTTTGAGACTTGATTTGTATTCCCAGCCCTTTATGTTTCTTTTTGAAATTTAGCTTGACTTGGTTTCTCCCTTGATTAGTTTTTCCCTTAGTATAACCTACTTCTGTTGATTTTCATCATTGTTTTTTATTTCTTATTCATGGAATATTTTGCTGAAGATGTTCTAGTTCAGGCTTTCTAGTTGTAAATTCTTTTAACTTTTGTTTATCATGGAAGGTTTTTATTTCATCATCAAATCTAAAGCTTAATTTTGCTGGATATCAGAATCTTGGTTGGTATCCATTTCCTTTCAGAGCTTGGTATATGTTGTTCCATGATCTCCTGGCTTTGAGGGTCTGGGTTAAAAATCTGCTGAGATATGAATTGGTCTCCCCCTATATATGATCTGATTCCTCTCTCTTGCAGCCTTTACGATTCTATCCTTATTCTGTATGCTAGGCATTTTCATTATAATCTATTTTGGTTTAGATCTGTTGTAATTTTGTACATTTGGTGTCCTGTAAGTGTCTTGTATTTTTTTCCAATTCATTCTTTATGCTTGGGAAATTTTCTGATATTATCTCATTGAAGAGACTGTGCATTCCTTTGGCTTGAAATTCTGTACCATCCACTACCCCAATAACTCTTAGATTTGGTCTTTTGATGCTGTTTTATAGTTCTTGGATGTTCTGTTCATGGTTTTGTTTTTTTTTTAACCATCTTTGCTGTGTGATCAACTTTATTTTCCAGATTGTATACTTTGTCTTCATTATTTGACATTCTTTCTTCCAAGTCATCTAGTCTGTTGGTTATGTTTTCTATTGAGTTTTTTATTTGATTTATTGTATCCGGCATTTCAAGGATTTCTATTTTTTTTTTCTGTCTCTTTCTTGAAGTAATCTTTTGATACCTGTATTTGCGCTCTTATCTCTTTGTTGGAGTGATCAGTTTTTGCCCATATTTGCTCATTTAGGTCATTCTTTAGTTCACAGATCATTTTAATTATTTACATTCTGAACTCCTTCTCTGACATTTCATCAACTTTGCTGTCCATGGGTTCTGTTATTGTAGTATCCTGATCTGTTTGGGGTACTTTCCTCCCTTGTTTTTTCATGTTGTCTATGTGTCTTCCTTTCTTACAGTGTGGATATGAGATATTACAGTTTATACCCTATAATCTTGTAGTATCCATGCAGATTGTCTGTACCTCACCATGATGTCGGGCTTCCAGACCCTGCAAGTGTCCCTAGATGTATGCTACTGCAACTAAAGGTGGTGGCAGCAATAGTGGAAGTATCTTGAGATAGCAGTGGAGGTGCCTGAAGATGGATGCAATCTCTTTCAGAGATGGGGCTGAAAGGGTGGGTCTTACACTGTCTTTGGGATGCCTGTTCCAAGATGCAGCTGCTTCTAGGCTCTGTCTGTTGTCAAAAGGTAGAAGCTACTGCATGGGAAATGTTTTGGCAATGTCCACAGTGTCCCAAGATGGAAATGGATTGGGCCTGAGCTCCCAGGTGTGTGTGTGGGGGGGGGAGGGTTGTGCACTTGGACCTACCCTGGGTCTGGGTCCCACAGAGGTCCATGTAGGCGATCTGGGCTGGGCCTGAGCTCCGTCGGGGATCCACTGGTCAGAGGATATGTCCCTATGCTGGAGCTACTCCAGTGGGTATCTGCTGGTGGTGGGATGAATCTGGGCTTACCCTGGGCCTGGGTCCCCTGCAGGTCAGTGTAGGCAGATCTGGCTGTTTTGAAGTTTTTAATACCTGTTTCATAGCTGAAATATGGGGCAAAATGGATTTCCTGGAACAAAAATTCACCTGTGAAATTCATCAATGAATGTGATTGTATCAGATGAGGTTATAATGTTGTCACCAGCTTCACCAAGAAGCCAAGATGGTGGTGAGGAACTGAGAGGGCCACATGGGTCCTGGGCCAGGGTGGGAATGTCATGTCCTCCAATGGCAGAAATGATGGGAAACCATTACTAGTGGATGCTACTGTGGCATGCCTTAATCTTTTGCTGGCACATATCTGAAAAAAGAAACAAGGCTACAGGAAAGGGGACAAAACCAAAGATATTTCAATCTTCTATAATTATTATAAGACTAAGTAATGAATTTTTGTATTTCATTCTACAGTCCAAATTTCTCAGTCATTATTTAATTTTTTGGCACAGTAACCTAACTTTCCTGTTTTTGAAAACTTCTGATTATATATTTTGAATTTTATAAATATTTGTTATGATTTTGAAATAAATACTCTTGTTTGATGGAGGAAAACTGATGACATTAATTTATTTGATCAGTAATTTTAGGTGATCTTTGGATGTAACATTGTCCATAGGTAAATGGGGGTAAGAATCAAAAAGAAGAGCTTTGAAGATTTTTGAGGCTAGTGATGAACCACAAAGGCATACAGAACACATAATTCTCCTGTAGCACCACTTTAGGATGAAAATAAACATGGAAACGTCCAAGTGGGATGGAGATAGAGGTTAAGGAATGGGGAGGGCCAGAGTTTGGAAATAAATAGGTCTAACTGAATGACTGTGCTGTGCAGAAAAAGAGGAGGGATAAAATTAATAAGGAAAACCCCTATTAGATAGATTCAAGGAGATACTCTTGAGCAAGTCCCACATATGGTTAGTTCAGCTTATATTTGTATAAAAGAACTTGCTTCTCATTCTGAAAAGTTTCTAAGTGCACAGTCCTTCAACTTTTCCCCTTGGACTTTTAGATTCCCTGAAGACCCCCCCCTTTTTTTTTTCTTTTTTGAAAAGCTACAGTGAATAAGACTCCTTTTCGTTTCAAGCTGAGATGAGAAAGAATCCAAAAAAAAAAAATTCTTTCTTTCCTTCTCCTAGGTCATCCTTGTTCCTAGTATCAGCAACCACTCTTCCTAGTTCTGCAGCCAGGCACTCATCTGCATTAGCATCTTCTCATTATTGTAGTTCCATTCTGAAACTGGGAATTCTTTTCTAGCAAGAGAATGTAAGACTGGAAAATCTATACTAGATATTTAGTCAAATCAATTATTTATTTTTCTAGGAATACTGACAATCCTGAAAAGGTAAATTGATTTTTCATTGTTTCATACTCTTCTTAAGGTTCTACTTGAGTTTTCCACAGGGCCAAAATAAGATGTCAATAAAATGTGAAATTCCAGTTAAAAAAAAAAAATTAAGTGACTACTCAACTTAAGTAGCAACAAAATTTGTTAAAAGTTTGATACCCAGAATTACCATGACAAACATACAGTGTTAAATGGCAAGAACTGGTAGAAAAAAAATCTGGAGAAGAGTAATAAAAGTCTTAAGGATTTGTTTCCTTTTCAGCAGAATTATTAATGGCCACAGGAAATTGAAGTGATTTGAGAAGAGAAGCTTGCTGAGTACCAGCTGCTACTGAAGTCAACAAATTACAATATTCCACTTGCGAACCAGATACACATGCACGAACAAGAAGGGTTTCAACACTTCACAATTAGACTTTTAAATTCTCTTCTGTAAGACTCAGTTGTGGGCAAAAATTATTACATGCATAAATGACATCAATAAGCACATAACCAGCTAAGTTTCATACAACCAATTTCAACATCCTCTTTGATGTCACAGACACTTAATCTAGTTCTCGTCCTCTGTGGAAAGACTAGGCTGTTTTTAACAAGAAAGAGTAATTGCCACTGTCAATTTAATAACCTGTTCACCTGTCTAGGTTGTGAGTGGCTCCTGGGTGGGGATAAGAAGTTTTATTTTTGTATCCTCAGGAGCCAGCACAGAGCCCACCATCTGGTTGGTAAATAATTGCTTAGTAAGTATTAGCTGAATGGATACCAAGGAGGATGCAACTAATGACATGTCATGTGTGAAAGTGGTGCCCAGTGACTCTGGACTTGAACTTTTTATTATTTGGCGTCTTCTTTGGACTTGAATGTTAAGGGCATCTCCTGAAAGACACAAAAGTAGACTTGAACAAATAGAAAGTCCTCCCCTGCTACTGAGTAGAATGACTCAACATTATAAAGATGTCCACTCTCCCTAAGTTAATGTATAAATTCACAACAATGCCAATAAAACACCAACATGGCTTTTTATGTAGTTAGACAAGTTGATAATAAAGTTCATGTGAAAAACAAACATGCAAGTATACTCAGGAAAGCAGTGAAAAAGAAAAAATTGTGAGAGGAAACTAGCTCTGTGCAAGCATGCTATGTTATAAATTCTCTGGGGTTTGAACATTGTGGTACTGATGACACATGAATAGAAACCAAAGGAACAGAATATAAGATTTATCAACTTAGGAAAATGTAGTATATGATAAAGGTGAATCTCAAGTTCCTGAAGCAAAAATTAACTTTTTAAAAAGGTTAGCCATTTGGCAAAAATAAAATTGGATTCACAGTTCATTCTGTACACAAGAACAAACTCCAAATATCAGGAATGTTAATGGAATAAATGAAACCATGTAAGTTTTAGGAAAATTGGGTGAATTCCTTTTTAATCTTAGTGTAGGAAATAGCTTTTTAAACATAACTCAAAATCCCGAGATAAGAAAAGGAAATATTGATAAATTTGATCACATAAAAAACCCTTAAAAATTATAAATAAGGATGAGGAAGGTCCTAGGATGTTAAATGCAAACCAAAGGTAGTATGAAAAACTGGTGTTTAATAATATGTAAATATGGACATATAAAACATGTGCATCTGTGCACACATATACATACACATATTCACATGTGTGTATGTATATGTGTGTATAATTTTTCCTCCAGAAGGGTCTCAAAGTAATAGTACTCATATCTTGGCTTCTAAATATCATTCTCCAATAAAAGGAACTAGGGCTTTTTGGAAATGTTTCTGATTTCAATCCTACTGCAGGAATATTACAAGATAAGCCTGGAACACCTTGTGCCACACAAAAGTAAGAAAGCGCTCCAAAAAATGTTAACAACGGAGGCATGTCAAAAGCATTGAAGGAGCCTTCTTGAGAGAGCTCAATTATTTATTAAAAAATAAATACTAGAAATGGATTATAGTCCAATAAAGTACATTCCCATTAATCTATACCATTATGATTAAATAATGCATAAATAAAGGAACAGCTGTTTCAAACAATAAAATTCTAATTGGCAAACGTGAAAGAAATGAGTGAAACAGAAACAGTAATAACTGGCAAACATCACAGGAATACTTGTAGGCAAGAATCATTGACAGATGCACAACAGATGAGAAGACAGATACTTGCATCATCTCAAAGTACCTCCTTCACAAAATACTTATTAATTACAAAGAGGAAATTAGTGACTTTACAGTGAAGAAACTTGGCAGATACTATCTTAACCAAGAGACAAAGTCAAGGTCATCACTAATTACATAACACTGACACCATGGACCTCCTGATATGATACAATGAGAGGAAACACATTGCTTCTGTGGTGTTCTAAGAGAAAAATGTATAACCTGAACTTAATCATGAGAAAATATCACAGAAATACAAACTGAATGATACTTCACTAAGTAACTTACCAGACTTTTTCCAAAGTATCAAGATCATGTGTTAACAAGAAAATCTAAGGAAATGTCCCAGATGTGAAGAGACTAAAATTCATAACTAAATACAAAATGAACTAGATTGAAACCTCCACCACATAAGAACATAAGGGGTACAACTAACAAAATTTGAATAAGGTTTTTAGATTTATTAATAATGTTATATCTATATTAATTTCTTGCTTTTGGTAATTATACTATGTGTGATATTAACATTGTGGTAAGCTTACTGAGGAGTATATATATATATATATATATATATATATATAGACATTTCATTTACTATTTTTGCATTTTTTTTATTAATCTAAAATTATATCAAAATAAGACAATTTTTATGAAAGACAACTAAAATCCAAAATTTTATAAATACACTAATGACAGCTCTATAAATACAGACAGAATCTGGGATATATATTGTGTAAAGTTCTTATGGTTTACTTTATATTGTAGCTTGAATCAGTCTATGAGTTACCAAATGAGCAAAGTTCTAAAGAAATTAGACACCGGATCTGTACTTTTGGTTTGGATAAGAATAAGAAGGGTCAAAATTTTCAAACTGAATTTATCTCAATAAGGTTATAAAATAAGTCTTTTAATTTCAAGGATGATTTGGAGGGCCTAGAAGTCAAGAAACACTAAGGTAAAAACTTAAATGGTGCTGGGGAGACACCTAGATGCACATGGCCAATTACCTATTCAGGGCACTGTTAAATCAGCAAACACTGGATCTTACATCCACCATGATGTGTGTGTGGGTTTTTTTTTTGTTTGTTTTGTTTTGTTTTGTACTGTATTGTTGTTTGTTTGTTTTGTTTTTGGAACCCAAGACCTCACATATGCTTGGCAAATGCTCTACCACTGAGTTACATCCCTCTAGCAAATTCTGCATTTTTAACATCATTAAAAATTATTTTCATTAGAAAACAACTCAAAAACTATAGAATAATGCAAATTCAAAGGTACTAGTTATAAGTGGACTTTACCTACTTATTATAGGATTTAAAGGGAACAGCTTTCCTCAACTATTTATTTTTTAATTTAATTAATATCTTAAATATCTATTATGGCTCTTTTGCACTGCCTTTAATATATCTGTAGTTCTAATTATTAATCATTAAGATTAACCTTCTATCAAATTATTCCAAATCAATAAAGATACATATGAATGGATGGCATTTCTACCTAAGTGGGTAAAAACACTGCTATTATAATATTTCTAATACAATTTTAAAATTCAGGAGAAGACAAAGGGCATTTTTAATTCTCAAAAAGTAAGTTTAATAATGACAAGCAGTAATAATAACCACTATTTATCAAGCACTTCGCTGCGTACTTTTCATGCAGTATCTCATTTTAAGTTATCAAAACTGTATTTTTATGCTGCTTACAGATCAGGAAATGGACATAGATGTCAAATAACTGCTCATCAATGAACCCAAAACATCAGAACCCTCAAATACAGTCACCATTCCAAGTCGTTCAAGTCCAATATTAGGGTTCCCTGATTCCTAATGTTTTATTTTCCCACACTCTTCTGCCTTATGATTACCACCTAGCAAGAGTAACCCTAGACTGCCATCAGAAGAAGAGCAGGATATGGTTATTTATTTTTCTTATCTGAATGGAGACTTGAGTTACTTCTCTTTGGGATTGTATTTGGTAATATATATATATATATTTCAGAACTCAGTTCATTCAATGCATTCTTTAAAGGAAAAGATAGAACATAATGGGAAAAAGTATTTCTAAGATTCTACCAAAAGATTTCAGAAACTGGAAAAGATTATATCTTTTAGCAGAAGGTTTATATTAAAATTTTTGCTATCATCAACCTTTAACCAGTCTCCAAACTTATAGTTACTGTAGCTATAAGTAATCCCTCATGTCTTGGATTTGCAGGAGGTGAAAGTTCTGATCACCCAGGGCCCACGCATGACTACAGAAACCTTGAATTCTTTGCTCATTTTCACCCTTTAGACAATATCCTCCACCTCTTCATCTTTTTCTTTCTCTTGTCACTCTCTGGTATACGATGAGACTTGCCAGAGAGAAGTCAAGTTACCATTCCATTCAAGATACCATTTCTTTAATTCACAGATTGCAGAAGAGAAATTCAAAGTTGAAAATCATTTTGGCTCAAATGACACATAAATGAAACAGCTAAATGCAGACATCAGAAGAAAAAATGTTATGTTTAGAAGAACTCCTAGATACCTTTTTTCAGTAAAAATCTTTTCTTTACCCCAATTTTTCCTTTCCAACAAATAAGCATACTCATTCCTAAACTATGAAGAAGCTGTGGTATGTCCTGTACCATAGCTTTCAATTCCTAACTATAGAGGCTACCTCTACTCAACCATTCCTGATGTGTGTTCTCCAGAGGAAAGTCTGAATTTTCTGAAAAACAAACAAAAAACAAAACAAAACAAAAACACAGCAGTGTTCTAAAACCTGTAGAGTTCTGCCCCAAATGGCAACCAGGCAACTTAAGTGCTACCAAAATGACTATCTCAATGACTGAAGAGCCACATGGAAATATTTCGGTCCTAGCATGCAGCATATGGCTTCCATATCTTTTAGACCTTTCAGACATTAAATCTCTAACAGCAGAAAACATGTACGATTTTCTTACAAATTCTTTGTAATTACTCATACAGGATATTACACTACACACACTTGTACGTATTTTTTAAATCTGGACTTGGAACATGTATTTGTTAAATTTCAGATGCTGTCATTGCTGTGGATTTAATTGTGGGGAGCTATGAAGACACTTCAGGTTGATCTGATGTAGCTTGAATCAGAGCAGATGAATTTTTTAAGAAATAGAACTTGCTGGCAATTCATCTATTTCTCAAAGCTGCTGCTATTATTGAAAGTTCAAGGTTCAAGATTATACCACTAGAAAATTATCAGTGTCATTTATTTAAAACTGCCTTAATACAAACTGATCAGAAGTTGTTTATAAGTTTGTTCATAGAAATGCAGGTGTTGATGGGGTTGTGGCTCAGTGGTAGAGCACTTGCCTAGCATGTGTGAGGCACTGGGTTCGATCCTCAGCACCAAATATAAGTAAATAAAAAATAAAAAAGGTACATGAACAACTAAAAAATATTAAAAAAAGAAGAAGAAGAAGAAAGAAAAAAAACAGTAATGCAGGTGTTGAGTTTCTGCATAGAAAAGAGGGAAACCACACAGTAAGTTTGGAAACTCTACAGGCAAAGCCGGAAGGGATGATTCAACCATGGACCTCACATTGCCCATGACCAAGGATAAGATGGAAAATGTTTATAAGCAGGTAGAGCTCAGTCTCAATCAACATTATGATCACTTCACAGATGTAACATGGCATCTCAATATGTAGAATTCAGCCAACAGGAAAGTCCATCTCCTTGACTTTGTCCCCTTTGTGTTAGAATTATCTAAGCCCATGTTCAGAGAAAGATTCCTCTGTAAATGAAACTCTTTGCTTAAGAAATTCATTGGTCAAGTATATCCACAAGAAATTAATTTAAAAAAAAATAACTGTGGTTAAATGGCAGAAAGATCAATAGAAAAGGAGTAGAGAGTGGGGAAAGAGAGATACTGGGATCTGAACTGGAACACGATATACTCCATGCTTTAATTATTATGTCAAACAGGATTCTACTATCATGTATAACTAAAAAGAACCAATAAAAATCAAACAATAAAAAGAAATGCATAGGAAATTTTTCTTTCTTTCTTATAGTTTAAAACAGAAACTTGATCAGGGCTTCAGGTTAAAATTTAAATCTTTGGTTTCTTTGGGGGCGATGTTTTTAAGTTAAAAGTAGGAGAGCATCTTCCAAATACATCTACCAGTCTTTTTTTCCCCTCTTACATATTTCATATGAATACTCAGACCTCCAGAGAGTTTATTAGATAGCAATATTTTCTTAATCTGAATCCCAGGGAGGACATCACAGGATTAGCATGTTACAAGATCAAAAAAAGATGAGTTCCATGAACAGATTTCTAACTGAAGAGTGAATGAATGTGTTGTCCTTGATTCCTTGGGAAACGGCTTCCATAAAAGCTCCTTAAAGAGAAACCAGCAAAATAGAAGGGCTGCACAAAAGGTGAAAGTTCTACAAAACAACATAAGCTGGTCCTTTAGCTCCTCACAAAGCCCATTTCACCGTGGGAAGGAAATAAAGTGAGGAAGCATCCAATCTCCTCTACAATCATTGTGCAACCCTTTTAAAAATGAAATCATTCCAGTTATGCAAAATGGTTTTCCCACTAGGAGAACAACAATCATCTATATAGTCTGTGCTTATAATTAGCTTTTTCTCCATAAGTGATTATAAATGACACTATGAACCTGGATTACAGAATTGACTAACAGTTTCTATACCATATTTTATTTTATAAAAGGGTTTAAAGTGTTATAAAATGAAAGGATTCTAACATCTGAAATAGAATTTTAAAGTGCCACCCTACCCTTCCTACTAATCCGTGCTGCTAGACTGCTGTTCCGGTAAAGAGCTCTGCAGAGATGTTGATATTCTCTTACCTATCTGGGTCACTGAGCAGGGTGTGGGAGCTTCTGAATAGCTTCTCCAGCAAATAAAATCCATGCCAAGAAAATGAGAATGAGTGATTATTATTGCCCAGAAGACATAGGAAACAACTTTTCAGAAGCATGATCAATGGCCAGGCAGTGCAGTCTCATTGTGCACTTAGGAAAGAAAAAAAAAATTAGTCATGACTTTTCCTACATACTTCTTAAATTACATTCTGTACTCGAAAAGAGCTGAGAAGTCATATGAGGAGAATAGTCTTTCATGTGTTTAACAGCTACTAGGTATACATTATTAAGACTGTTTCCTGATACTAGGTTGAGGTGACTACTCATACTAGTTAGAGTTTGTGTTTATGAAACTAAAATCAGAGTGAATCCTCATGATTACTTACACATTAGAATCAGGATCTGGTGCAAGCAGATACAACAGAATTCAGACGTAGAAGTGACATCTTACATGATGAGATTTGAGGCACCCATAGTGAGATCCTCAAAAATTCTCATGTCCCTTCTTGGTATGACTGTTCATTTCTCTAATAAAATAAAATAAAAACCTGCCTCTTTTCTTCACAACCATTTTTGGGTAGGCTATATAATAATACATTTGTTTGCAAGGTTCACATATTGACTAGTTAAGAAACAGGTACAAGCCTTGGGTTGTTTATGTGAGAGATGGGAAGATTGAGGAAAGGGGTAGAACCAAGATGGGAAACATTATTGAAAATTATACCTAAAGGGCAGTTCCTCAGATACATATATTATTTGAAAAGCAACAAAATGTTCTAGAAAGAACACAGGCTCTTGCATCACTCAGATGGCAACTTCAATATGTTTTTCCACTTCTCTGAACCTTAGGGATAATATATGTAAGATCACCTAGCACAGAACAGACCTTCAATAAAAAGCAGCACTTATTTTTGATTATGTACACATAAACATCGAGTGCACAATTGGTCATTTTGACATTAGTGTTGACTTTGTGAAGATAAAGAATGCAGATACTTCAGTGGGGCGTGAAGTTTCTCCTCCATACAGCATTGGGCAAGTATTTTATGCATGTTTGTACAGCTGGCTTCAAAGCTGCCTGTCAGTGGAGTGGAGAGCCAGCTGAGAGCAGGTCTTTCCTGGCTCCTCCTATCCTCTAGTACAGAGTATACAACAAGGAGCATCGGAAAGAAATTCTGCCCTTGGTGCCACTGGAATTTTATAATCCCTGATCAATGTGATAATCTGAAAGATTTGGACCATATTATATATATATATATATATATATATATATATATATATATATATATATATATATATATTTGGAAAGAACATGGAACTAGGAGTGAAAAAGATTTCATTCTGGCCTCAACGCAATCCCTAGTTCTCCATGCTACCTTGGAGAGTTCTGTGACCTCTTTACCATGTGAAAAGTGTCCAGGGAAGGCCTCCCAGAGGAGGTGAAATCTGAGCTAAAACTGAACGACAAAAAGGAGTTGTATATGGGAGATTTTGGCAAAAGAGCTGTTAGGTAAGGGAAACAGTAATTGTCCTGGGGCAGGAGCAAGCTTGGAATGTTCAAGGAACAGAGAGAATGCCAGCATGCTCACTAAGGTATAATGAGAAGCACACAGAACAATTTGAGCTGAGGTCAAAAGGCAGCCTGGGACTTGGTGGGCCCTTGGTTTTATATCAGTGGCAAACTTCTAGCAGGTTAAATGCACATGGAGATCTTGAGTTGAGTAACTGCTTAAAACATCATTCCGGCTGCTGTTCAGAGAATAATAGGAAGCAGAGTGAAAGTAGGGGGATTGCCTAAAGCTTACTGCAGCAGTTTAGGTAAGAGATGATGATGACTGAAGTTGGGGGTAGCCTGAAAGAGAGAAAGAAAAGGAAAAGTTTTAAATATTGGAAAAAGATCAGTAGGGCTAGTTGTTGAGTCAAGTATGTGGGATAATGGAAAGCTGCTCAAAGACAGGTATAGGGCAAGCTGAACATTGGGTATAACCAGGCTTAGCTTTCGTCCTGGTAAACACAATGTAGGGAAGAGGAACAAGAGTAAGAGAATGACTTTAAAAAAAAAAAAAAGGAAGAAGAAAAGACAGCAAGTCTAGAATCTTAGAAGTAAGGACTCACTGAAGTATGTAACAGTGAAAAAAGCAATGGGTCAACATATTTAAAATCTCTATTATCAGTCAATGGAGGAAACATGCTAGAATAATTACCAGCTATATAAACTTTGGGAATGTATTCAATTTTTCAAAGCCTCAATTTTATCTGGAAAATATGAGTTGTAATTCCTACATTACAGAGTCATGGTGGGTATTCAATGAGTTCAACAGAAAGCACTCAATGTAGTGCCTGGTACAGTTACAAAGGGGTGGTGCTCAAGAAATGGCACCTTCCATTATCATCACCTCCCTACCCCATCCAAACTCTCTGGGCCTGGTCCCTTGTTTTAAAAATAGAGCAGGAGGACATTGTACTGTTAGGTCATTTCCACCTCTAGCATTCTATACATATCACTTCATTTGTACTTAGCCTATGGATATTAAAATGTGACTATGACTTTGGATCCATTCTTGCCTGTCTGGAGATTCAGCAAAGGTAAAGAATTCCAACACACACACCAAATTAGCACATATTTTAGTGGTGAGAACAATTCTGTCCCCAATAAGTTCCACTTAACAAAGTTTCAGTGTGTCAAAAGAGGACATTGGGAATCATTTATCTCACATCTTCTCCTTGTAGGAAATAAGGCAAACCTTCTACCCAGGTCCCGAAAGTTACCATTTACCAGAGGAGCCTCACTGACTTCATGCAGCTCTGGGCTGACTGGTACTTCCAGGGGGTACTCCATGTTCAACATGGAGAATTTTTTTCTCCAAGGAAAGGCCCCTGGGATTAGGTTAGTCATTTTCTAGAGGCACCATTTAGTGGATTAATGTTTAGACACACTAAATGGAACCCTAGTGGTCCATTCAGATAGGATGCAGCCCTTAAGGAGAAACTGAACAAAATACTTTTTTATTTCCATGGAAAGAAAGATCTACAATATTTGCATTCATCTTTACAACATTTCTCTAAGGACCTCATGATGGAATAGAACCCTATTATGATTCTGGTATCAAGAGACAGGAATAAAACCTGCATTATGGTTTTAAGAGCAATTTAGGAGATGTGATGTACTGAGTAGCCTATCAGGGTAATTTATAATGATGCTAATCATTAATTACTCGGAAGAATTACTGATGTGTTTTCAATAACTAACTCTTACCTTCTATGTTCCAGACATATTCTAAGGGTATTACATGGCCTAATAATTTGCTCCTTTCAGAAATCTTATGGTTCTACTATTAACATTCCTGTATTACATGCAAATAGAGGAATGCAGAGGTTAAGTGACCAGCTCATATACAGTTAGCAGGTAGTGAAATCTTGAGTCAAATCCAGATGGATTTTATAGCCTGGGTTCTGAATCATGCACTATAGTTATGCTTTTCAAACTTTTAAAGTCATGATTCACAATAGGAAATAACTTGGCATTGAAAGTAGTAGAAAGAATCTTAAAAACTAGTATATATCCTAAAAATGTGGAACATCTTTCAGTATTTACCTTTTTATTCTATTCCATTTCATTTTTAATTTTTTTCTTTTTTCTTTTTCTTTCTTTTTTTTTTTTTAGTTTTAGTTGGACACAGTATCTTTATTTTATTTTTATGTGGTGCTGAAGATCAAACCCAGCGCCTCATGCATGCTCGGTGAGCACTCTACCACTGAGCCACAACCGCAGTCCTCCATTCGATTTTTAATAAATACTGGTTGAGACTCACTGAATCTTATGACCCATTCTAATAATGGGTTATGCCCTTCTGGTTTTCAAATATGCTACACCCCAAGGGTGGTGGAGCACTGCGATTCATGAAGAATCTGCACAGGAGTAGAATGTAGTCAGAAATTGGTGACACTCTAATTTACAGCCTATCCTCTAACCCCACCTGTGCTCAGTTAAACAATCAGTCAGCATAAGGTCAGGGAAAAGAGGTATAATTGTTTTGCCAAAATGTCCTAATTCCTCCTCAGTTATTTTCTTTCTTTTGTTATACTATCCAAATTATGCCTGGACCATTTTAATAGAGAATTAAAAAACATCACTCAAAAGCCCAATTCCCCCGAGCCCTGGAATAATGGCATTTTTTTACTAATGAAACATGCAAACTACTGTCGGGTCCATTAATAGTCTCAATTTTTAATCTCCCAGATGATGGAACATTAAGGTTTCCATGGCAGCAGCTTCCAGCTGTTGGGGGATTCCAGGCTTTCAGTTGTGTGACAATTAGGGTGAAGCATTGCTGAGACTTTCCAGTGTTTCTGCATCTTTATTATGCAGCATTCAGTATTTTTAAAAGCACTTATTATCATGATGTATTAGTTTAAAGAGTTTGACATGTTGGTACCTATCTTGGGAAAAGAGAGTAATTTCTTGAAGCCTATCACCAGGAGCTGCCTGACAGATCTGGATGATCTGTGTGTGATCATTATCTTCAATGTTTGGCTTATAAATTAATAAGTCTAGGTGACTTCAACTATGGGCAGTTTGTGTACCAGATGCTCATGATATGTGATGAGGACACAGATCCAGGGATCTAAAAACAAGACCAAGATGACCTTCTTCATCTTTCATGTCTATATATCAGAAAACTGCAATGAGCACGTGAAGCCTAATTAGTTTGTTATGGAAATTGACACGATTTTTGGAAGAAATATAGCTAAAGAATGAAAGACAATGAGAGAAAGAAATATGAATACTGAGTTATAATCAGTTACCATGTAATGCCACTGATCAGATGATGCACAGTAAAAGATTATTAAGTTCTCACTTCACGAATGTGAAGGGCATGGCTGAAGTTACTTTTTATGAAGAACAGCAGAGTGGAGACGAAGGAAGTAAGGGAGAGACAGCAGGAGATAGGTAGGATTATCCCCATGTTTTATATATATATGAGGAAATGTACAAGGAACTTAAATGCTGCTTACATAAATTATAGCATTCACATACAACACTCTGTGAGGTAGGTTATCAACAGCCCAATTTTATTGATGAGATGACAGGAATTCAATGGGATTATGACAATATTAGTGCTCTCTATTAACCAAATCTACTTCTTTTTCCTTTGAACCATCATACCCAGAGCTAGACCATACTTCTTACTCTGCCTTGCAATGAAGTAAAAGTATATTGAATTTTGGTCAGCAAAATGTAAGCAGAAGTAATGCAGTCACCTATGTTTGAAGATATTGATGCCCAAGATGACCTTTATGGTCGCAGATAGAAGATGGAAATGTGTCTATCATTCTGTTTCTCTAAACAGCTATATGGGACAATTCCCCTGAAAATATATAATATATTTTAATGGGTTGTTACTGAGATTTTTACTTTGGGGCTCTTGTTGAGAAAGAACAGCAATGATAATTATCCCACCTATTGATGCAGGGTGCTTCTGTAACACAAACTTAAAATATGTGGCATTAGCAAGGAAACTAATACTCGATGCCAGAACAATGGTAATTAATGTTATACTGTGGAAAAACATTTGTGAATTACAAGAACATGGAAAACAGGCCATGTGCAGACTGAAGTAGCCAGTCTGGAAAACTGGTTGGAAAAATATAATGGATTAGTGTGTGTTGGTGACCTTGGCTGAGTTTGGCACAATAGTACAAGAACAAGCTGTATTTAGGAGAGAATTGGTCAGTTTTGGAAAACCAACTGCTTCTACATCCCAATTTCAGATTTAAAAATTTAAGGTTAATACAGCCATTGAGTCAAAGAAATCTTCAAACTCAAACTTGTAGAAAAATCAAATTAATAATGTTACTTTCCTTTTTAAGATGAATGGCTTCAGAATATCTATTATTTAGTTGGAAGAAATAAGACTAGGTAAGTATAGAGAAGAAAACAAAAAATAAAATAAATCTGAGAATTGTACCTAGTAAAAAATTTGTGATAAAGTTATGGAATGTGAAATGACTAAAATAAAATGGATCAGAAGCCTACTAAGTGTTCAAGGGAATTGTATTACCAAAGAAGTGTGGACTTAACAAACGTCTGACTTTTTGTGACTTATCCTTGAAACTTCTATTTTCCACATTCAAAGAGCTATAGTTTTCAGCAAGGGCATTCAAAACCTTCATTTCAAATATGTCTAAGGAGGAGGGAAAAAGAGGAAGATGCTCCTAGAGAATGAATTCAGGGGCCAAGAATTCCGTGCCAGAGAGCAAAATCAACACTACCAGGGCAGAGTTGCAACACTGAACCCACAGGATTCCCACATTGCTCTGCATCAGTGACCGCTGTCTTCTTCAGATGGAGTGTTGACTACACCTATCTTCCCCTGCTCCATCATTGTATGATGGCTTCAGAGTTCAAAGGTCACTACACCATGAAGTGCCACATCCTGACTCCACACCAGCTTGGGATCCTAAACTTGGAACTGGATACAGTAGCTAGATGGGACTTTGGATTTTGTAGCTTGGGAAGAATATAAGTGTGTTCTCTGCAGAGGAGGAAAAATAAAGCAGATATTTGGTGTCCAAATAGGGGTACTATGGCAGAGATAATTTTATATATTTGCCAAACCTATTTCCTTTTTTCCTGGATGTATAATCCAGCCTCCTTTACAGTAAATAGGGTCACTCAACTGAGTTCTGATTAGAGAGATATATGCAGAACCGATATGTGCCCAAAATCCAGACCTGTCTCAGAATCTATGGAACAGATTTCTACTTCCTCTCTGCTACTCCATTTCCAGTTGATTGACAACAACCAGGGAAATCTTAAGAGCTGTACTCTAAATATGGCAGATTATTTATCAACCTGGATCTTTGAAAGATAGTATAAAGAAGAGTTCCACCACCACCACCCCTACCCAGCCCACACTAAACTGCAGAAGAATGATCATAGCACTCTTATTTGTAATTCTCCAGAAACTGGAAGCAGACAAGAAGTTCTCCAATAGATGAATGAATAAATGAACTGTGGTATATACATATAATGGAACACTATCCAGCAGTAGATAAAATTGAGCTACCAAACCATTTAAAGACATGGAAGAATCTTAAATGTATATTGTTGATGACAGAAGCCAGTCTCAAAAGAGAAGTCTATACCATTCTATTTATGTGATATTGTGAGAAAGCTAAAACTATAGGGATGATAAGCAAATCATTAGTTTCAGGGATTCATTAAGGGGTAGGGTAGACAAGGGTTGAATAAGTGATGCTTTGGGATGTTTTAGGGTCATGAAACCATTCCATATGATGCTATAAAGTGGATACATGACTCATTGTATTTGTAAAAAACCTATAGAATTTTATAGCATAAAGAGTGAGCCTTATTATATGAAAATTTTAAAAAATAATTTATGAGGTTGAACTATCTCATGATGAAACACTGATTGTAACAAAAAATATATCTATCCAATACCTAAAATAAACTCACTGATGAGAAAAATGTTACTGCTTTATGTAATTTTGGAAAATAGTGGAGTCTATAAGATTAAAAACAGAAGAAAATGCACAGTCTTACAGTTTATAAAGTTGTTTGCCCCATGAATATGGGTTAATAATTCTAAAATCAGTATAAATGAAACAATTAAGTACATGTATGGCAGGCGGTGGAAGCCATATTTATAAGCTAGAATGGGAGGTTACAGATACGCAATTTAAGAAATCTAGAACTATGCATGATATAATGGATTAGAATTGGAGATATCAATAGGAACTTATATCTAGCTAAATGTAGATATAGAAAATAACAGAAATATTTGTAGATATGAGTATGCAAACACATACTTCCTTAATCTTCCAGATGTGTTTCTAGAATTAACTAGAAGCAATGACACTCTAGTAATAATGAGTAAAACTGGTGCCCATATATAATTTTCCAACATCATTTTCCAATAAGGGAACAAGAGCTATTTGAAGACATAGCTAATTTTAAGATGATAGCAGATAGTATGCAAAATGAGCCTGGAGCACTCTGTAGTACCAGAATGTTAGGAAATGCTCAAAGACTGAAGCCCCCACAACAATGGGATTATATGAAAAGAGCGCAGAAGCCAACTGAAAGCAAGCTCTCAGTGGTCAAAGGTGAAACAATTTAACCATCAAAATAAATTGAGTAATAATGGGTAATATTTCTAAGTATAAAATAGTTATGGATGCATAAATATACTGATATAAAATGATAGATTGATAAGCAAATGAGAGAGAAGAGACAAATCTCCCATGCAGAAGAATTCCATGTAATCTATGTAGAGAGATGAATAGTTACTTCCTATCAAAGTGCACAGAATGAAAAGGGGTAGAAATGAGCAACTATAATGGAGAAATTTGACAAACACTCATCCAGCCAGGTGATAAAGATCAATAGCAACAATGCTAAATCATTTCAAGAGTATGTATCTTTCATTTGTGCTAGAAATTATTTCCCCCAGCTGGGCATGATTGCACATACCTGTAATCCTAGTGGCTAGGGAATCTGAACAGGAGGATTGTGAGTTCAAAGCCAGCCCCAGCAACTTAGAGAAGCCCTAAGCAACTGAGCAAGAACCTGACTCAAAATTTTAAAAAAAAGTTGCAGGGGCTGGGGATGTGACTCAGTGGTTAAAAAAAAAAAGAAATTACTTCCCCCAAACTTATACTCCAAACCTAATCATGAGAAAAAGATTAAATAAACACCATTAAAGACATTCTATAAAATATCTGACCAATATTCCTCAACACTGTCAAGATCATCAAAAACAAGGAAAGTCTGAGAAATTGGCATAGTCAAAAAGTAGTCTAAGACATGATGACTACATGTAATATGGGATTTTGGAATAGAAAAAGGACATTAGATTAAAAATAAGGAAATCTGAGTAAAGTATTTATTTTAGTAAATAATAACATATCATATTGGTTTATTAATTATGACAAGATATTAATAATAGTAAATTATATTGGGTTATATAGAAATTCCCTGTTACTTTTGCAACGTTTTGTAAATCTAACCTATTTACAATGAAAGATCTATTTTGTTTCTTTAACCTTTAAAATAAAAGAAGTATAAGATACTATTGAGAATATTTATTTTATTAATTATTTCTCAAGCTAAAATTGAAGGAGCTAGATAACAGGGTTTATAAGGTCATTTCTTGACTAAGATTTTGTGATTCTATGACACAAAGCTAATGAGAAATTTATCTAAAGCAAAAAATCCTAATTTTATTGGCATTTCCAAAGGTCTAGTTTCTTAGTACACAGACCAGTAGTTTTATTATTTTTTCAATTTAATACCTGTATAATAATTACATAAGGGAAACCCAATAGTTAATATTTTTGTTAGAAATAATAAATATGTTGTTTGCCAAATTGTTCCTTACACAATAATTACAAAATGAAAATTCTTTTAAAAACCCAAAACAATAAAAACAACCCCCCCCCCCAAAAAAAACCCAAAAAACTTTTCTCAGTGTTTACTGAGAGTGAACTAGCACAGCATGGGAAAGGGTGGTTATTTTTAAACAGGCCCATTATATTTCTCTTGAGAGCAATGGTGTACATATTCAAATAAACTCGATACAACCTGGGACTGATGATGAAAGAATATAACAAAGGCACTGCTGTGGTTTCACATTAGTAGTCTTGCTGATCAGTGGTGGGCCAACCTATGGGGAACACCAAGTGTTGGGAAGAGGAGAGGGAAAAAAAGAACTTTTTATTTCTTCCCTAAGATGAGAGCTATTGTTTCCTATTACTGAACTGTATGTGATGGTGGAGAAGAAGCAGGGGGTGTTAATTAAGAAGATTCTTGGTTGGTGGTTGTGGGGGATAGCTGATATGCAGTAAAGAGACACAGTGGGTTACAGATTGCTGAGTAGCTGTATCTGAACAAAATGTGTCACATATTTATCAGTTGAACAGCAATAAAGCTCAGAAATGACTAACTTATAAATAATGATCTACTGAGTGATGGAGACGAGAATTCAGTGAGTTCATGTTAGTAACATTCTTTCTTCTGGAAAAAAATGGAGGTCTTTTTTTTTTCCCCAAGAAATTGATAGTTTAATAACCACACTTTTTTTCCTTACAACTCTAAAGAAGAGGCTAAGGAAAAGCTAAAATAATGAGTTAAAAGTCAGAAGAAACTTGTGTGGTTTATGTTATTAGATTTTTTAAAATTCTGAGGAAACAATACATCTTTTTATTGAGCACTTTTATGTTCCTGTTTTATATGCAGCTCTTTGGAGAGTATAAGAAGAATGTAAAACAAAGTCTTACTACTGTGAAGTAACTTGATCCTAATCTTACATCAGTCAGAGTAGGTAAGTTGACAAGGAAAATTAGGAAAGAGTGAAGGACTCAAATATTTGGAAATTTTGGAAAAATAGGAGTTCAGAGATGGGCAAGTCTAATGGAAATACAAAACCAGTAAAAATAAAAAATTGAGTCTGACTTCTAAAATATGTTAAAAGAAATGCATGTCATTGTTTGTGAGTGCTTAAAATGTATTATGTAATAAAGGATACTTTGAACAACAAGGCAAACATAGCTCTGTCAAAATGACCCACTTACCCAGAAGTTCATGCTAGCAATTTCAGGATCAGAAAAAAACAAACTTACAAGCAGCCAATTGCAAATATTCCATATTTTAAAAATAGGCAAAACATTCCTCTCTTGTTCTCTTTTGGTCCCAGTCAGATTGTTCATATTTATATAGGGAAGAGAACTATCAATGTACAAGAATTCAACAAATTGAGTTTAAAACTCTAACTAGCATTTATTAGCAATTCATGAGTTGGGCAGCACCCTGTCTATGAAATAGAAAGATGCTCTACTAGGCAATGGGCAGCTTTCTATTTATGACATGGAAAGACATTCCACCTTCAGTTTTTATATATAAAAAAAAGAAAGAAAGAAAAGAAAAAGAAACAACATAGTGTAAAAAACATAGTAGTTAATATCAGGCTACTTCATATTACTTTCCTTTTATAGATAATGCAGAGGGAATGTTCTTATCATCCCAGTTAAGGTTGACTGGATTCCTTTGGATGATTGGTTGCTATGAATTTCCTATTATTTTTTAAACTGGCCCAAATCGAAGTGAGTTCAGTTTGATTATGTGGCACCTAGCACAAGTAATTCCATTCTGATTTGGTCTGGTCTATTGAGGTCTCATGCAAGAGCTCAATCCAAAATAAAGCCCTCCCAAATTGTAATTTAACAGCACTCAAAAAAACTATTTTCACTTTATTCTCCCACAGAATCTTGGCTCCCTCCAGTTCTCATTTATTGTTTTCAAATCATGAAAAGCCATTCCTGAATCCATTTTGGGAAAGCACGTGTTTACTAGAGTATTAAAAAAAATGAGTCATTCTTCTCTGGCTAATCTCCATCACATCTCAAGGTGCATATGATGCATTATTTTACTAAACAAACAAACCACCTTCTCCCCACCCATAATGAGAAAGGGAATAAACAGTTGGGTAAGGGGGACATTATGCTACAATATGTGTAGAATATATGGGTTCATGATGCTATGTACTTGAAAATGGCCATGATATAGACTTTCATTTATTCTACCTCAACTATCATATTTCTACTCTTAAATTAAAAGGCTTTTTCTTTTACAGACATCCATAAGTTTTTCAATTTCAATTTCAAATTCTAAATCCATTAGAATTATCAAAAACTTCTTATAAAATTTTGATTTGTGAGATGGTATACTCTTTAGCTACCCTTTCTTTAACTTGGTTCTTTTGAATCATTGTCATCTCTTCATCTGCTTACTTTCTGCATCATCATTTCTCTAGTATCTAAATTTGAATTTTATTCATTTATTTGTTTGCATTTAGTTGTTCTTGAGATCATGGAAAGACAAACTGATATTTTCTTTTTTCACTCTGTAGGCAAAGAATTAAACTAACAAACATATTAGTAAAGGAAAGAGATAACACTCAAGCCTGAAGATATTTTTCAAATAAATTCATCATTCATCCCTCCAACAAAGAAAAAGAAAACAAATATCTAGATAATTATATAATATAATGTGGCTGGTTCTATCTCACAGACATAAAGAAATCTCCCATGATTACAAAATCTGACAGGAATACTGGCTTAGTCTATTCCTGCTGCTATAACAAAGTACCACAAACTGGGTGATTTATAAATAATATCAATTTATTTCTCATGGTTCTGGAGGCTGGGAAATCCAAGGTCAAGGTGTTAGCAGACTTGGTGTCTGGTAAAGGATAGCTCTGTGCTTCCAAGATAGTTCCTTATTACTCTATCCTCAAAGGGTAGAAGGTAGAAGGTCAAAAGGTGACAAACATTATGTGAAGCTTCTTTTTTCAGGGCAATAATCCCATTTATCTTGGTACAGATCTTATTACCCAATCACTTCCTAAAGACCCCATCTCTTAACACTATCACCTTGACAATAAATTTCAACATATGAATTGGGGACAGTCAGATCATAAGATACATTGAACTCTGAGTGTCATGATTGCTCAAAAAATTAGTAGCTAGACTATGTTGATGACAGGTTGAATTCTTTGTATATGGAAATTTGATAGACATTGGTTAATGAATGGATGAAGGTTGATGTTTCCATTAGGGATTCTTAGTTCCAGAAAACAATGTCTTTAGTCTAGCAAAATAGAAATTATGCTTGTAAATACTCCTTAGCTCCAGAGTTAAATTGTTTTAATGTTCTTCGAGTTCTTAATGAGACAGTTAAGTTTATAGGAAAGAGTCATCACATTAGGTTAAAAAGTACATGGCATTCCTTGTCCTGGATAGTTAAAACACTTGCAGATATGTCTAATGAGTTTAGAACAGCAAGAGCCAGGAAGTTCCTGGTTCTGCCAAGGACTAGCAAGGGTCCAATAACCTTCCTCAAGGGAAGGGGTAAAGAATGACACTGTTCCTCAGATCGGTACTTTTAGAATCCCATGCACCATTTTAAAATTAACATTCCTGTTTATGGGCTGAATTGCTTCCATTCAAAATTCATAGATTGAAACTCTAAGCCCCTCAGAATGTGACTCTATCTGGAGACATCCTGAACACGCCCCCATTGTGACCCGTGAGCCCAAATCTCATGTATACACTGCTGCTCTAAAGTTATTTCCATGTGGCTGTGCCTCTCTCTCTTGGGGCTCCTCTTAGTTCTCTAACTCTGGGTTGTAGTTAAGTTTATCAAGCCCTGCTGGAGAAAAATCACTTCCATTACCAGCAAAGTTCCTGTGGAAAAAGTTCTTTTATAGATCAGGGTCTTCACAATATATTACTGATATAAATCTGACACTAATGATGTAAACCTGTTCCAAGCCACGGAGTGAGCCCTCAAGCAAAATTGTGAGCTTGGAGGAATTCATCTTCAAGGTTTTAGCCTCTTCTGTTTCCCATTATCTAAGTGAGGCCACTAAGAGACACAGGCATCTCTTCTGCATTTTATAGACACTTAATCTGGAAGAAGTTCTCCTAATATTTACTTAATCAGTCATTCACTCCTATAAATACTTTTTGTGTTTCCTCTTTGTAGTTGTTTAACACTGGAGTATATGCTCCTCAAACAATATTTTTTGCTTTATTTCTGGGGAAATAGGTAGAAGGAATTAGTCAAATCCTCCTATTAAAGAAGATCTACTTACATATAAATTAAGGGAACTAGGGAAGAAATAGGAGCCATGAAGGTACAACCCAGAAACCCAACCAAAGGAACTTTCCTAGGGAAAGGAGAAAAAGTGCATATTCAGACTCTTCAAATGTGGCTAGTTCAAGAGGCATTAGTGAGTGAGTTGCCGCAGAAGGGGCTGCAGATGAGAAGTCTGGATCCTGAGCAGGAGGAGGAAATGAGACTGTGCTGGGGGGTTACAGTGGAGGATGGATTGCTTCTTTTCTTTGTATCATTTGATTAATAGGGGAAATAGACAAGGAATAGCAGGGCACAATTTGGACTCTGATGTGATATTTAATAGCCAACATAGATTTCCTGACCAAGTAAATTTCAAGTTCCTATTCTAAGCAGTTATAGAGATAGGCTTGTTGATATGGCTCTTGTTTAGAGCAGAAACAGTACTTGATATTAGCCCCAAAGCATGACAGGCTCTTCTTTCTTAAATTAACTATCCACATGAAACTATTTTCATTATATCAGATGCCACCAGGATGATATCCTTTTATCCCCCATCCAAATGAAATATCATTTTTTTTCAACCAAATTTAGCAACTGGAAAATTTTTATAGAAAGTATTTGGTGATGCAGCTTATCTAAAATAGCAATACTGAAAGTGGATATGTTCTATAGACAGGACTCCTAGAGGACATGTCTGTACATGCCTGGCTTATCTCTCCCTGGAAGATGAAAATAAAGTCAATCCTGGAATAGGAACTATTTCAGAGCTGAATGTACTCCACTCCAAACTCTTTTTCTCTTGGAAAGCAAAACTATACATTTCTACACAAACAACAGCCAGTTAGCAGGCACAAATGCTATGTGGGAAATTAACTTAGAGTGGGTGAGACAGACTACTAAAATTTTGACTACCCTGCTAAATTTAGGCAAGGAAGATCCATCTATGCCAATTTAAAATGGTTTCCAGGGGCTGCTTGATCGCACATTTCAGCAAAAGACAGAGGACTAAAATAGAGAAAGGAAATATAGTTATCCCTGGCATTTAGATGAACTTCTAATTAAAGTATCTATCCACACCCTGCTTTACAGAAGAAATAAATAGCTCTTTTCTGCTGGACAAGAATTACTATATTCTTTGATGAATTCGCTCTGCTGGCTCATTCCCTCTTTCATGCAGCCATAGAGACCCAGATGAGCTGGAGTTGCAGGAGAAGGAAATCCAGCGCTTTCATTTATGTCAATGGGAGACACCACCAAGAATATTTTCTCGTGAATGTCAGTTAAATATTAAAATTATCAGGTATGAATTTGTTAAATATATTAAATTAATTCTTTTCCATGATACCTCACTCTCCAGTCCCTTTCCAAAAGCTGCTTTATCAACACAATTAGTAGTTTCTTTTTGCAGACACATCTTCTTTCATGCTTCAACTACCACCAGCATAATATTGTTAGAAATAAGTGATCACACAGGTGTGACATTGATTTGGAGATTTTAAAATTTACATTTGCATTATTCTATTTTAAAAACATCCACCACATAGAGTGTGTTCTCAGTTATTTTTGCCTTGCCAGAATTATACAATATCTGATTTTGGAATCAATACTCTGAAATAAATGTCTAGTTCTGCCTGACTTTCTATATAACCTTGGCAAAGACATTTACCATGTTTTGGCTCAGTTCCTCTATCTGTAAAACAGGGATAAAAATATTGACTTTACTAATAGGGCTATGGGTCAGATTAGTTATCCCAGCTTTGCAAACTGCTGTAAAAAATCATCAGTCTGAAAAAAAAATCACACTTGGGCAAAGGATGTACCTATTCAGTCTATCCATCCAAATATTCTGTCTATCCGTCCAAATCCATCCTTTCCACTTATATCATTCATACTCTTCTCCCACCTACTAAATTCTCTCAGGTGAGAAAATGGCCCAGTGGAGATGCCATTAAGTACACCTCCTGAAATAAACCCATGAATGTGAACCAATATATAAACTAATAAATAAAGTGAGAATTAAACTCTGACACTAATAGCCTATTGTTTTTTAAGACTACACTGAGTTTCTTAGACCTTGGGTTTTTGTTTTATGTTGACATTGTCACACTCATCACCAATTAATTATGCACTGGCACTAAGCTCAGCTTTTGACATTGTTACCTCATTTAATCCTCACAACCATTCAGTGAGGAAATGTCTTAGTCTGTTTTTCATTGCCATAAGACCGGGTGATTTATAGGGAAGAAAAGTTTATTCTTCACTATTCTGGAGGCTAAGTACAATATCAAGATGCCAGCATCTGGCAAAGGCCTTTTTTGCTGCATCATCTTATTGCAGGAGGTGAGAGAGGGAGAAGAAGTGAACCTGAATGCTCAGACCTTTTATAGCATTAATTCATTCATGACTGTGGAGCCCTCCGAACCCCTATATAGCTCTCATTAGACGCTACCTCTCAACACTGCTGCAGGGGGATTGAGTGCCAACATATGATTTTTCTGAGACACATTCAAATCATAGCAAAAAAGTATTGTCATTATTATCCCCATTTTACTAGTAACTCAGTTGAGACTTAGATAAAATAAATTGAAGTCACATGACTTGTAGAACTAGAACTTAAACCTGGTTCCAACTGACCCCAGAAGCTCAATTCTTAAATTTTGCTATATTCCTATCATATTAATCTTTATGACTAAAGAATCTTGCAGCCAAAAATGGTGTTAAGATTCAAAGCAATTATGGGAAGGAAGAAGACATCAAGAAACTGACATTATTGCAGATGTAGAAAATGTCCCCAAATCAAGGCAGATATTTAATTGAAAAAAAAAATCACACAAAACTCCACTCAGCTGAAAGGAAAAAAGTAAACCCTAAGAGAGAATACAGCTGATTCTTCAAATAGAACAGAAGCAGTATGAATAGAATGCACTTTATATCGAATATATTTGACATATTACTTTTTCACATGCCCCCTAAATTATTTTAAAATTTATTTATCACTTTTAAAATAAAATTTAAACCTGTCAAGGGTGTTCAAAACCCAAAAAGGTATTAAATTGAACATTAAGGTAAATGAATTCTAGATTTCCTTCTAACCAAGTTAGAATCTAAGTTCAATGATCCTCTAAATGATTGGTGAAAATATAAATTAATTGAACGGCACTGTTCTGTGCATGTTCTATATGGGTTCACTTTCACATTTCTCTTGGAATGTGAGAAATGTGAAAGTGAACCCATATGGTCACTTACAGTCACCCTCAATGGTCTCCTACAATCACTCAATTCCCTCCTCTCACCAGGTAACTTTCATTCATACTCAAGATGAAGAGAAAAGTCTGTCATCCAAACCAGGACATTTTTGGTACTGACCCAGGACCCTAAAATAACTGAAATTATATACTATTTTGGAAAATATATGCTTATTGACTATAAATTTTTTATAATTATAGATTGTCTCATCCGGAACCTATTTTCAAAATTAAAATTCTTTACGAAAATTAAAATGATATATCTGTGTACATTTAAACCAAATATTTCAAAACTTTTTGTACTAATTATCTTAATATTTAAAATAATACAAGCAGACTAAATAATAGTTTTTCTGAGCTGTATCTGTTCAAACATACTGTTTCATAGGAATTTTTTTTCTAAGAAAGGATCAATTTCCTTTGTGCAAAATTGCCTGCAGTCTTCAAAATGCATAAAATCTCTTCAAAGATAATACATGGAAATTGTTGACATTTCCAACATACTTTGTAAATCATAATAGTTTTCATCAAATAAATTCCCTAAATTTACTGTTCTTTTCAATGTTTCGCTGATTGAGATGCTGCAATTTTTTCTTTTCTGCTTACTTTTGTTTCATTCTGGCAAAGAATGTACATTCATTGTTGAGAGATAATTCTCCATAGGTCTTTCACATTCTTACCTATCTTCAGAATGACAACTGATCTTTGTTCCAGGCTACAGTTCCAGGGATATTTGTACAGAAAATATCCTTGGAAGATAAGGTCTCCCTCTTAAGCATAAGGCAAGTTGGTTTACAGTCTTAGAGGATAAAGATGGTGTCTCCCCCAACAGCAAAGTTCAGGCATACTTCCTGTCCATTATCAAAGACTCAGGTTCCCTAAGGTAAGTTTCCCAAAGGTAAATGTTTCCCTGCTATACAGCAACTTACATTATACAAATATTATTTGAGGCTCTTTGTACCAGATATGGGATATGGGGGTTTACAGTATCCATGCAAAAATCATGCCACTCTGATGCTATGATCTGGATGTGGTCTATCCTCCAAAGATTCATGTGTTAGAAAGGTGGTACCCAGTGGTGAGAAGTGGTAGGACCTTAAAGAGATGGAGCACAGTGGGAGGTTGTGAGTGGCCACTCTCTACTGTCTGACATCTTGTCTGGTAATGCCATCTCTTCCCTAACACATGTGCTTCACCCTATGATGTCATCTGTCCTGATGTCCTCACCAAATCTTAGCTGATGCCAGCATGATGTCCTTGAACCTCGCAAACTGTGAATTAATAAACCTGTTTTCTTTACAAAGAACTCAGACTTAGGCATTTTATTATAGTAATGGAAAATGAACAATACATCTGGCTATTACTATTGCAATGGGTAATAAAATGCCCTTAATCTCTGTCCCAGGAGTTATATGTCTTCTATTACCATCCATAAAAATCTGGAAGGCTAACATATTATCTTAAAAGTAAGGTAAAATCCTTAGATGTTCCACAGTTCTTGTCAATTTTTATGATAGGGATGGCATGCTAATAGAGATATGACTTAATGGAAGAAGAAGGGGAAGAAACTTTGGGGATGAATAAAGAAAAAATTAAATTATTTTAAAATTAATATATTTTTACTTGACAAATAATTTTTGAGGAAGTCCATAAGATTAGCAGTGAGTAGTGTCCAAATATGTTTGGTCAATAAATGGTTCTTCACTTTACTATCTATTACTAAAGAATTAAGGAAGTGGTTTTAAGCCAAGTACAAGGAAATTGGTCAAAGACAGCTGCCTACAAAGATCTCCAGATGACCAAATTTTCTTACTAGTTGGCCTGTCAACCTTAAATTCTCCACATATGGCAACTAGCATTAAGATCCATTCTGGATATGTGGAAGACGCCACCCTTTCAGACAACAAATACAGAAATGAACATCTATTTGGATGGGGAAAAAGACAAATTTGCCACCAGTGTGACAGAAATCCAGCTAATTCTTAGTTTTAGGATGATCTAGGAGTCCATGGTGTGGGATATGTTACACCTTTTAGAGAGGAATTGCAACAGTTGGGTATCTTTTGTCTCAGTCCCTCCTGAAGGCCATCAAGCCAACCTCAGATCCATTCAAACTGACAGAGAAGGTCTCAGTTTTTCAGTGGGTCTTTCCTGCTATGAGAAGCCTTTGACTTTCTTGGGGAGATTTCCTTGAGAGACAAAACTCCACAGGGAAATCACAGAGGAATCATTGATTAGTATTCAGGGTCTTCCACCCCCAGATTAGGTTTAAAATCTAATTAAACAATGGAAAATGATATACTAACCCAAAGGACTTTGCATATATTCTTATGGTCAGCCTCATTGCTCTGGAAAACTCTCTTAACCCCTATATTAAAACTGGGCAAAAATATAAGAGATGTTAACATAGTAATTGTGCAGTAATTGACTCAGATTAAAGTGGGCTTCTTTGTAAAAAGTTATTGTGTGTGAGCTGAGCACAAGGAGGCAAAGTTTGCAAATCCAACATTTCTATCCAAAAAGGAATGTGGCTGTGGTTGTCAAGTCAAGGTATCCCCAAAGCAGAAATGGACAGTGTCACTGATATGACTTTGCTATTCAGCATAGGGCTTGGAAGTTTGTCTAGTTAGCTGCGGTACTGTTTGAAATCAAATATAAATGCAAAGCCTTGTTTAATGTCATGGAGCTACTTTCTCCCTGTACTCACTGATCATTCTTGTACTGAACCCTTTCCTCAGTGGTTTTTAGGAGAAAGATTATTGGGGTGCAGCCAAGTTCTCCCTGTCCCCAAGAGAAAATCAAAGGTCATACATACCCATTCGAATATTCCATGGAATTTCAAGGTGGAAGGGATTCAAACTTGTGACATTATCTTGGCTATAGGCAACCAGGTCATTATCCTGCTTAGACCTGGACAAGAAAAAGGCACTTAAATCCAGTTAATGGGGTCTGGGTTGGATTCACACTGGAAAAGAAAGGACTGCAACACCTTAGGGAACTTGGGGGTAATTGAATGTGCTGCTGTTATTGTTCGACATCCAAATGTATAGTAAGAATTGAGGTGTGATGCTCTTGTACTTCCCTATCCTACAAATGCCAGAGGGAGTCCCCCAACTGGGAAGAGCCACATGTAGTGAAGTGATAAAGAGAACTGTAAATTGCTCCTCAAATCATCTCCCTTTTTCCCTCCAGGTCTAGCAGAAACAGTATAGTATCCCAGGAGGAAAAAAGGAAATCGCAGCCATGAAGCCTTAACTGAAAGGCAGCAGGGGTAGTAAAAAAATGCAATATCTCAATATAATAGCCCTAAACAGCCAATGATAAAAGCTAATGGGAACTTGAGAACTGCTGAATTCAGCTGTTCCCAAAGTTACAGGCATTGTAACTGAAATCGAATCCACTGCACAAACTGAAGGCGCTTGGTATGATCTCCTAGATATTGCCAGCACCCTCTATATGAGTTCATTGGCATCCTGGCACTCAAACCAATTCACTGGCTTCCAATATCAGGTTCCAGTATTCTCCCAGGGATAACTAAACTCCCTTACCATTTGCTTACCAGTGAGAGAGTCAAAATCATACAAATGCCTCTACCCTCTGATATCCAAAGCTTTCACTATGTAGATAATATTCTTTAGTTGAGCCAGTTTAAACTACTCTAACTATAATGTTATCACACTTCTGCCAGCAGGGGTAGAAGATAAACTTTGAAAAAATTCAGGGGTCTTTTTGCTGAATAAACTTCCTTGGGGGCTATGAAGGCAAAACGTTCAATTGCAGTGTTCAGTCCCTTCCTCAGTCAAGGATAAGATGCTGTCTCTGTCCTTCAACCACCAACATCTAATTGGACTTTGGTATTGGAGACAGTATACAGGACATTCTATTTGGGTGTATGTATATAGCATCATCCTTTGATTGGGGACCCAAACTATCAGGTTGCTTTGGAAGTTGTCTATTAAGCCATGGCAGGCTCTCAAACTTTGGGCCCTGGAACCCTAATAACTAGTAGTTTTGGGGCTGCAAGTTACTATCACTGGTGGTTTTTCTAATTGAAGCTTCTGTCAAAGAGAGATAGTCACATCCAAAGGTGCCCCTTGTGGTTTTAGTTATTTTTATTTATTTATTTATTTATTTATTTTTGATTTTCTTTCAGCCATGTTTTGTAATGAAAATAAAATGTATGAGAGTCTTGTAATTTTTTCACTAGATTTATTACTAAATATATGCTAGAAAAAGTGCATAAGTTATGTTTTTCCATGTTATTGTTTAACTTCAATTTCCAATTGATAATATATAGAAATAACACTGATGTTTACATATTGGCATTCATGCAACATCACACTACATTCATTTATTAAGTGGAATAAAAAATCTTTTCATTTTACACATGAAAAATATGTTGGCCTTATAGAAAGACAATTTTACTTCTTCCTTTACAATATTTAAAATTTTAATATATTTTTCTTTTTTTATTATTGGTTGTTCAAAACATTACAAAGCTCTTGACATATCATATTTCATACATTTGATTCAAGTGGGTTATGAACTCCCATTTTTACCCCGTATACAGATTGCAGAATCACATCAGTTGCACATCCATGTTTTTACATACTGCCATACTAGTGTCTGTTGTATTCTGTTGCCTTTCCTATCCTCTACTATCCCCCCTCCCCTCCCCTTCCATCTTCTTTCTCTACCCCATCTACTGTAATTCATTTCTCTCCCTTGTTTTTTTTTCCCCTTTCCCCTCACTTCCTCTTGTATGTAATTTTGTATAACAATGAGGGTCTCCTTCCATTTCCATGCAATTTCCCTTCTCTCTCCCTTTCCCTCCCACCTCTCGTCCCTGTTTAATGTTAAACCCCTTGTGGTTTTAAACTAGTTGCCTCCTTGATTTGGCTACAATGAACACCCTGGCTTGCTACTGAGTCCTTGATTATGTGTCTTAAGTACCTAGTAAGAAAATTTTCTCCTCACTCTTTATCAACATCCTGGGGGAGGGCATTTATTCTTTTACCTACAATTTAAGAAGATTTTTGTCCAGTGCCAAAAGCATTTTAGTACTGAAATACCATTAGAATTACCTATTAATTTTAAAGAATGAAGTATTAAATAATAATTAGTCTTTCTATATTATGGCCAGAGTCTTTTGCGGGGGTTCTTCTTTCTGCCGAGGAGGGTGTAAATCACCTGAGAAATTAAAGTCTAGAATAATTAGTGAAGAACAAAAGACAAAGAGTCAGAAATATATTTTCAAAAGTAGAGCCCTGATAGGCTTAGTCCACAGGGGGGTTGGAGCTAAACAAAAGATAGTTCCAGTGGTTTATTTGAGGGGTTACATCAAAGGCAGGGATAAGGTCTCAAGGGTAGAGTCTTGCTTCCTGATGTCTTGCAGTCAGCAGGTTAATTGGCATCTTGGTAGGTCATACCCATCTCAGTTGCTGTGTGGGACATGGCAGAGTCGAATAGGAATTCACAGTCTTACACAGAGGAAATGTGCAATGGAAGTTCCCATACACCAGATGTTCCTATTCACTAGGCTGCGATGCCTACAAAGTCCATACACGGCCCACGAACAGTTCACAGCACCATTTGAAAAAAATTTTCCCACCTGTTTGAATCTTTGCATATTTTCTCAATCTGTATATTCTATATAAATACAGTGCTTTTCTTATCAAACTCTTGCCAGTTTTAAAATTTTTGCTTCTGTAGCTATATTTATGATGTAACAGTCTTGAGTGAAATAGTTCCCCTATTTCCATTTCTAGGTCTTTAATGCGAAAGTAGATGAAACAATTTGTTGACCTTTTTTTTCCCCAGCTACCTTATTGAATTTCTGGTCTAATTTCAGTTGTTTTGCTGTATGTTCTTTTGCTTTCAAAGAATGTGATCTGTAAAACGTTAATTTATCCATTGTTTTTCAAAATTAACATTTTTTATTTTCTTGTTTTACTACAGTCACTAGGACCTCCAAAAAAATATTGAATGGTAACAGGAATCTCCAATTAGTTGTAGAAATGAGGCACCTAGGAGTGAACAAGGAGCACAGTCTGTGGAGGACAACTGCATGACTTTGCATCACAAATTCACAGATTGCTGTTGTGTGCTCTTGGGAAAAATATTTAACTTCTCTGTGCTTTAGTTTTCCCATTTGCCACATGGGGAATATGGTATTATCTATCACATATGATTTCTGTGAAATTAATACATCATAAACTGTATAGAAGAGCTAGCTACCATTTATCTAGATTTAATTGAAAAGCTTTTATATTTTAGAAGTATTTTGCTATTTAGATTGTTATTTGTTGTGGGAATATACTGAATCATGGATACATTTTAAATAGGGTTTTTTTCCAGTTTTACTGAGTTTTTTTTATTCATGATTTTTCATTACCTATTTGTATTTCCACATGGTCTTTTTGTTTTAATTGATTAATCTCACAATGGATTATAGTGATACTGAATTGCTTTTAAATTTTTGAAGGCATTACCTCTTAGTGATACTGCATTTTTATATATTCTATATGCTCATATTTTACTTAGAATTTTGTATATGTTAATAAATGAGTTTTGTTTGTGTAATATATTGATGCTTGATAAAGTTTTCTCACTAAGTTTGTGAGATTTATAAGATTAAGAAAGAAGGTTTTGAGCTTCTTCTATGGCTTAAAATAGTTTAGATAACCTGAAATAAACTTTTTTAAAAAGGTTGTATAAAACTTGGCTGAGAATCCATCTGGCTCTGGTGTCTACTTGAATGATATAACTTTATTCACCTTTTCAATCTTGTCTTTGGTAATTGGTCTGTTCCTAGATCCTACATCTTCTTAGGTCAAATATGATATTTTATCTTTTGCTATAAAATCAGCTATCTTTCTAAGTCTTCAGATTTGATGTCAAAATACATGAAGTCTTTTATAGTCCTTCTAAATCTCTTCTATGTTTATATCTACTTTCTCATTTGTAATCTTTCATATACTTTTATTTTTTTTTATATTCAGGCTTACCTATATTGTTGTCCCTCCCCACAAAAAAAGAACTTTTACTTTTTTACTTTTACTGTAGATTTTGGTGGTTTAATTTATTAAATTCAGTTTATATCTGTTTAATTTCATCTTTCTACTTTCTTTTGGTTCCTTTTAGTATTTTTCACTGTTTTATTTTCTATTTTTATTCTCCAATATTGAAAGAATTAAAGTTGTTGTTTTTCTCTGTAGCATAGTTTTTGCTGTTTCACAGCTTTGAGGATGAATATTCTCATTGCCATTGCTTCTCATATAGCATATAGTTCCCTTTTTCCTCATTGACCTAACATAATGTTTCTAGAAACATGTTTCTAAATAGTCAGAATGTTTACCTATTTATTATTTATTTCAAATATTACAGATATATAATCAAAGAATGTGACCTATAAAAAGCTATCAATACCATTAAAATTTTTAACTTTTTTTATTGTCAACTTCATAATCATTTTTATAGAACTTTCAGAATATTTAAAAATCATTTCTTTTTATAAGGATCTATTTATATCCATTAAATTAAATGTGCTGACTGCATGACTCAATTCATCCATATCTTTACTCTTTAATTTTAATCTATCAGAATGGCTGATAGAGGTACACTGAAGGTGTATATTCATACAAGAATAATCTATTGTGCTTTTACTCAGGTGCCTACATGAATTAATAAGTATTATTTATAAAGTTTTGACTAGAATTATATTCAGTAGACAGTACAAGAAAGCCCAATAACTTAACAGAACCATGTCTATTTTATTTATGTTACAAAAGGTTGTATGTAGGTATGTAGGTAGGTGTAGGGCACTTATGGGGGTCTGTGGATGCCATCAAGAAAGAAGTCAATCCCAAAGAACCCCATTTACAACATGGGGAATATGGTATTATCTATCACATATGATTTCTGTGAAATTAATACATTGTAAGCAGTATAGAAGAGCTAGCTATCATTTATTCTAGATTTAATTGAAAAGCTTTTATATTTTAGAAGTGTTTTGCTATTTAGGTTGTTTTCTCTGATATGTGGATACTAATTTACAATACAGGTGGGGTCTGGGGAAGAATAGAGGTACTTTGGATTAGACAGAGGGTAGTGAAGGGAGAGAAGGGGGCAAGGTAGTAGAATGAATTGGACATTATCCAATGTGCACATATGGTTACATGACCTGTGTAACTCTGCATCATGTAAACCAGAAGAATGAGAAGTTATATTCCACTTATGTATGATGTGTCAAAATGCATTCTACTGTCATGTATAACTTATTAGAAAAAAATGAAAAATTAAAAAATTTAAAAGAAAAAGAAATGATAATGTTTTAGATCAAAAAAAAAAAAAAAAAAAAAAGGAAAAGAAAGCAGGCCCTTTGCTCTTCTGCTGTGTCATCCTGAGTAGTGGCTGCTAAAACTAGAGGAAAGCTTGACTGTTCCAGCAGCAGAAAGGATAAAGAAGAAGAAATGCACCAACAGATGTCAATGTTTATATCTCATTGGCCAGAACCAAATCACATGATTGCCTCTCAGTTTAAAAAATCTTAAATAGATGAGCTCTTCATTTTAGAGCTTCCAAAATTAAAGAAGGCAAGTTAAAGGAAGTGGGCATGGCTGTAGAAGAAATCAATTATGTATCTGTCATACATAAAAACTGATATGTGGATACTAATTTACAATACAGGTGGGGTCTGGGGAAGAATAGAACATGTTCACACATGTTCAGAATTCAATTTTAATATTCGTACTCAGGTGCCCAAATGAATTAGTAAGTATGATTTGTAAAGTCTTGACTAGAATAGTGCCTCTTGGTTTCCTCAGCACTATTCCAACTTCCTCCTTTTTCTCTCCCAGTTATATCGTACTTTATTTAAAAAAAGAAGTATTTGTAAAGCTTTAAAATATAAATATAAAATTTAGGATTTTTTCAATCAGAAAGATTGAAATGGGGAGAACAATGGAGAAAATATGGGTATTAATTTATATAAGGGAACAAAATCTTAGGAAATTTTATTCCATGGATTCTCTGGATTCTGTATCCAATTGTTAATGTGTACTAAAAAATAAACCAGGTATGGATATGTTACTCCAAATTTTGATGTGTAGACTTGTCACATTGTTTTACTTTCTCTAAAACAAATTAACTGTATTGAAAATTTAAATTTCGCCTTTGCCATTTAATGTTCTAATCCATGAAATGTTGTTCTGTGTAAGATGTGAGGTGAACATTTGTTTTTCATTCTTCTTCCATGTAGATAACCAACTGTTTTAGCTGTAACTATTGAATACTAAATTCTTGCCCTAGGGATCTTCCATGCCACCTTTATCAAATATCAGATTTCTATATACACATGGTTCTTTTGCTAAGCTTTATATTCTATTTCATGTATGCATTTATCTGTCTGTGAATAACATATGCTAAATAACATAACTTTATGTCTTTGTATCTATAAGAGAAACTCTACCTTCACTTTTTCATTTGTTCAAGAAGTATATTTTGGCTGTTTTAGATTTTCATTGAGTTACGCAAAGAATACTTTTGGTATTTAGACCAGAGTTACAATGAATCTGTGATCTATATGGGAATAATTAAGATTTTTATGATATTTCCCCATTGATAAACAAGGGATTTCTTTCCATTTATTCATATTTTTAAAACTCCTTCAAAAATGTCTCAGAGTGCCCTACATACATTTTTTTATCTTTATTTTGTTTATTTATTTTTATGTGGTGCTGAGGATTAAACTCAGTGCCTCACATGTGTGAAGCAAACTCTCTGCCACTGAGCCACAACTTCAGCCCCTACATACAGGTTTTGTAAATCCTTTTTTAGATTCAGTCTTAAATATTGTACTTTATATTTTATTATAAATGATGTCTTCATTGTTATTATTATTCTAATTGTTTCTGACTTACAGATGTATAATTAACTTTTGTATGTGATCTTATGTTTAGCTACTTTTTAAGCTACTTTATTATTCTTATTTGTTTACTCAATTTTGAGGGATTTTAAATAGATAATTGTATCACTTGAAAATGGCAGGGTTTTCCCCCTCCTTTCCTAACCTTATAATATTTTTAATTATAATAGCACATGATATTTAACAAAATATGGTAAACATGATTTAAATATATGATCTTTATCAAAGTTATTTTTTTTATTTTTCTTTTTTCCTTAACATTTTACTTTTAATTAATTCCTTTATCTATGGAACTAGGTAGAAATTTCTACACACTGTTGAATAGAAGGATTTAAGTGAAGTTGAAATAAAGCACTTAAAATTATATGATAAAAATGCAGGCGAATATTTTTCTTACATTGTGGCAGAAAATGATTTCTTAAACTACCACAAAAGCACTTGATAGAAAAGAGACTAAAATTGTGATATCATTTATATGTGAAAAAGTCCTACAAGTCAATAAGAAGAAGTGAAAACTGGACAAACCCTAACAGACATTTCAGAGAAGAGAAACCATGTATTACTAAAAAGCATATAAAACATTGCTCAATCTAGCTAGTACCCAAGGAAATGTGAAACAAGATTAGGAAATGTTATTTCACACTCATTCAATTGGAAAAACCTGAAAATCTGATGATACCAAGTACTATAGAGACTATAGATCATGCCCCTACACTTCTCATGGGATGTAAATTAAAATATGCACTTTGGAAAACAGTTTGGATTGTCTTATAAAGTTGAATATTTGCACACCTACTGAACCAGCAATTCCATTTCTAGTTATTTACCTAAAAGCAGTTTAGCAAATGTACCAGAAAATACCTACTAGCATTGTTCACAATAGCACAGATCTAGAGACAACCTAAATGCCCAATGGCAAGAGTTTTAATAAACTCTAGCTTAATCACAGAAATATGCAACATCAATGACAATTAATGAACTAAGCTACATGTAACACATAAATGAATTTTATGAAAATTATGAGTGCAAGAAGCAAGTCCAAGAAGATCCATACATTATGATACCCTTTTTATAAAATCCAAAAAGTGACTGAATATTCTTTAGGATATACATGTACAAAAATGTAATAATTTTTCTTTAAGGCAGGATAATAATAAAAAATAAAATTCAAAATAATAACCATTCCAAAGGCAAACAACAAATGGAATAGGGAGGAACATGTATGTGTACATTAGTTAAGTTTCCAATTATTGATTCAGGCAGTGGATTCATATAATTTCATTATATTGTGAATGAATATATGAAATTAAGATAATGAATGAATATGAAATTATGATAATGAATGAATATATGAAATAAGATAAATGGAGGCCATGATGACAGTGTATAATAGGCCAAGATTATGATTAGTCATATTTGGTGCCATAAGATAAAAATAAGTGATAATAATAATTGTGACAATAATAATAAGTAAATAAAATTAATTCTATTTGAAGTTTCTATCCCCCAAGCTGGGTGTGGGAAGATTTGATCTCAGGTATATGGAGGAGTTCTCTTCCCAGTGTCCTTCATAGGTTAGTGGGACAGATTCCTCTACACTCACAACCATTGCAATTATTACTGACATTCCCATTATTCAAGTTCTATGTGATTTTTCTATCTCCATGACATGCTTTGTAGTCTGTAAGCAATTTCACCTTTCACCCTGTGACACAGTCCCTCCCTGAGGCAAAGAAGTACAAGAGCTTTGCTACTTTCTAAGAATTGAACAAGAGAAAAAGAAAACAAAATACAGAGAACAAATAACAAATTAATATCTCAAAAAGTTACCCTAGACATCACAAAAAAGAAAATGAATTTTCCATTATATTTACTGACCTGTGAGACATGCCTTAACAAGCTTATACTTTCTTCTCCCACTTCAAAATTTCCAAATAAGGGTTATTGTATTCTTGTGAATAAATTAAGAAGATCTGCACTTGCTATATCTCTAAATATTTGCTTTGCCTCTAAGCCCAACTCTTTGGTGACTGAACTTAAGGAAAATTTTAATTACAATTTTACATGTAGCCTTATTTACTTTGAAAACCAGAAACTGTTGGGATAAATGACTAAAGGCACAGCAAACAAACTAAAAAAGCTCTCATATATAGTGGGAAATGGGTCCTTTGGCAATTACTTTTTATTGCTTTTTTCCCCTATTTTTTGAACATAGAGTTTATTAACATTATATTTCCAAATCAAGCAGCTGAGTCTAGTTTGTCTATTACTAATATTATCATTCACTAATAATAAATGGATAAGTCAGATAAGTATTTCATAATATTTGCATGATCCAAACTGTGAACTACATTACAGCTGTTTAATGAGGGATGATCCTGGGTCGACCTGCTAAAAATCAACACTGTGCTTGCCCTTATAACTTTATTCTCTCACTCTGACATGTTTTTCTTACATCGATTAATGAGCTTTTCTATTTTTGTCTTTTCCATGTTTAACTTGCAAAGAGAAGAAAGCATCTCAGTTGATGCATCTGAGTGTCAGGTAGAGAGGAGCTGCTGAGCTGAGAGAAAGGGGATTTAAGCAGATAATTAAATTTGCAGGGCAGCTGCAGAAAAGATAGTGTTATAACTGTAAGAGCAGCTCTCCCAACAAGGGAGGAGGCAGAAGATAATAGGGAGATGGCTGCTTCCCAGGGTATGATCATATAGGAGGGCTTTCTTTAATTTTTCCAGAGGTAAAACATCAGTTTCCCAGCTTAGGACACAATGGTAATAATAAAGATAGTTTTTTCTTCTCTCCTTATTACTATGTATATTTTTCCTTTTTATTGTCATATCTCTCTAGATGACAAAGAAAAACCAAAGAGTTAATCTGGATTTAAAAAGGTGTCTCTTGGACTAAAACTACTCTTAAACATTTGAAGAAACAGATTCTAATATTCTGAATAAACATAAGCACGTGGGACGTGTTTTTAAAAATCTTTATGGGCACCTATCATTTTGTATAAGTGTAAAAAATTATATTATAAACAATAGACTTGGCCTATGTGATGACATAATGTATTTTAATTATATATATATACATACATATATATATGTACACACACACACATATGCATATAAATGTATACAATTGTATTTATTATGTCTTCATTTTTGTAAGATTTTTGCCCTGAGCTTTTATGCTGTTTCCAATGGTGTTTAATTACTTGGAGTAGTTAAAAGGAAAGACAAACATATTCTAACAATTGACCAATAAAATGTCTCATATTATTTCAAGTTCACACATGCCTGAGCGTTGCTTCTTTTAGAAGTAACGGATCATCTTTAAACCCGTGGACACAAACTGATGACTAATGGCCCTCTTTCTTTTTATATCCGCTGACGAATGTTTGGGGTTTGTAAGATTTTGCTTCATTCACCATGCATTTCGTAAATGTGTGAGAGATCTACAGAGCTCCAAGTGTTCCTGCTCAAAATGTGTCTCCCTCACCCAACCTCAACACTCCCTTACTTACAAATGACACGCGACACTAACTCTGAGAACATTACAGATAGAACTGACTACATAGTTTCCCCTAAGAGATCATTTAAAGGAAACTCATCACACCTCATTTCTTCATTAATCTCAGGCCCTAACATAAATCTGAACTTTTCAAATCATCTTTCATCACCCACATTTGATCTGTCATACAACTCTTTTCATACTCTAACCTAAAACCTTTGGTCTCTCAAACTTGATTGTATTTACTGATGCTCACTCATCTACCTCTTCCTTAGATCTTCTAACTCTTCTCTAGATATTAATTCCACCTTTTTATCTAGCCGAAATTCAGTTAATTCTCTGATTAAGCTGCTTCTCCTGTAGATATAAATGGCTGCTTTTTGAAATCTCATTCCCCATGTGACACCACAGATGGGAGATAGATAGAAAGGTATCCTGCCTGATCTTTACTGCTGCTTCAGAAAATTGGTCCTTTTACTTCCTTTCTTCCTGAAAACTCCCAGGCCTTTAAAGCACATTCCATCAGACTGGATCCCTAGGTACCATTCTTATTTGTTATCACCATCAACCTTTCTCATTTGTTATCCCTTTTACCATTACTTCTATATTCTAAATACTTCTGTATTCTGCCTCTCATTCCTTGACTTCTTTATGTCCAACAGTTTGTTATCTCCTTCTCACTTTAGCAGTCCAATCCCAAAGTTTTGTCTTAAGAACTTTTCATTACCAATTGCTCACTGCACCACTCCCATAATCTACAGTCTAATCCCTATCAATTTCTACCTTTGCATAGCATCTATTTTAGTATCCCAACTCCAAAGATATCTTGATCTCTAGTTCATTAACCAAATTTGAAAAATTCCCACATTTTCTTTATAAAGATTATCACTTCTCCCAGCTTAGCTTATATAAAACATTACTACAATCATTCTTTTGCATGTACTCTCAAATCTTCCTCTCAATTCTTTCTCTGGTAATCTTCCAAGAAAATGTTAGTTGCTAGTTAAACACAACCACACACCAGTTCTACATCTGAACTCTAAGTAATAGATTTGGCTGAAGTAAAATACAGAATCATTACTAAATACTTTTCACTTTGAGATCCAAATCTCAAAGATCACTTTGAAGTGCCCAAGTAATACTGCCACAAGTCTCTTGTGCTCTCATTTCTCAAAGGATATATTTTGCACTTCCTCTCTCCAATAAATATCTCATTTAGACTCAAATGATTCTCTCAATTCTTATTCCTTCAGAAAATAAAATAAATCAGATGAGATGACCTCAAAATTTCATTGCAAAACTATCAGCAACTCCTCTTGTTATTGTTGAAATATGTCAAGCTTATTCTGTCCTTGAACCTTGTGCCTAAACAGGTCTCCCCTCAGATATTCACTATGACTTTCTTCTTAATGTGATTTACACCTCTGTTCAATTGTCACTTTTTCAAAGAAATGCTCCTGACTACCTTATCAGAAAAGTCCTCATTCATTGCTTTATTCCTTAAAAAGCATTATAGGCTTTATTACTACATAAGGCTATGTTGCATATTTGCTTTTTTGTTTTCTTTCTAGAATGAAAAAGGAATCTGCTGATCATTCATCTGAAGCGCTTGAAACAGTATATGATACATAGATGCTTCAATAACTACTTTTGAACAATTTCTTAAATTGTTATTTAAAGATGTAATGAAAGAGTCTCAAAACCTCTAGCAAAAAAAAACTTTAATGAGATAAAATAATTATCTGAATAAATAGATATACTATGTTCATGAATCAGAAGATTTAAGTTGTTCATTCTTCCCTAATTAAAGAGTCAACACAAGCCCAATCAAAATCCAAGAAAGCCTTTTTTAATCTAGAAACTGACAAATTTTAGATTTACATGCCAAAGAAAAAGACATGTAATGGCAAAACAATCTGGAAAGAAAGAATAAAGTTGGTGGCCTTGTATTACTTGATTTCAAGGCTCACTGCAAACTATCTTAATCATGATTATGTGGTATTAATGTAAATAAATAAAGTATAAATACATGTAATTATATGGGTATATCATTAACAATTATTAAGTTAGAAAGTCAGTGTATTCATTGAGGTTCTCCATAGAGACAGAACAAAAATGAGATATAGAATCAGAAAGATGTACGTCTATATCTATTTATCAATCTGTGCGTATGCCTACGTGCGCGTGCGCGCGCGTGCGTACATATACATAGAGACAGAAAGAGATTCATTTTGAGGGATTGATTCACATGATTATGGAGTCTGAAAAGGTCCCATAATTTCAAAACAAATAATATAATTCAGTCCTAGTCCCAAGCCTGAGAACCAGGGGCACCAATGGTGTAAATCTCATTCTAAATGAAGAAGAATATGAAATGTCCTAGCTCAAGCAGTTGGTCAAGAAAAAATGGGATGACTTTATCCTTCTTCCACTTTTTGTTCTATTCAGGCCCTCAATTAATTAGATACTATCTACCCACATTAGAGAAGGCAAAACACCTTCACAGATAGGTCTTGAAATAATGTTTAGACTAGGCACCTCATGGTCCCATCAAGTTGACATACAAATTTAAGTATTACAGTCTGATTAAAACAACAACAACAACAAAATGTACATATAGCAAGATTCTAGTTATATAAATGTCTTAGTTACCTATTGTATAATAAACCATCCCAAAACTTAATGATTTAAAGAAATGAAAATTATGCAATTTGCTGTCAAATCTGTAATTTTAACAAAGATGAATGGGGATGGCTCATCTCTGCTTCAAACAGTATTAGCGAGCTCTTCTAAGACTGATAGAACCATTTCCAAGATAGTTCAGCTAGATAGCTAAAAAATGGGTGTTGGATATTGACAGTAAACAGCCAGGACTGTTAAGGCCTTGGTTTCTCTATGAAAAGGTCTCCTTATGGACTCCTTAGGGTTCCTGACAGTGTGCCAGCCAGTTTCTAAGAGCAGCCATTAGATAACAGAGCTTCCCCTCTTGATGAAAGAGATGTCAAAGAATGTGTGGCCAACTTTAATCTCACAGATATGCAGTACTGGAATACAGAGCACTAATCCAGGAGAAATCAGAACACTTTTGCCTTGGGACAGGAAAAGTGGCAGGGCTTTACTGGTAAAGCACATAAATTTCTTAGGTGGTAAAAATATTCCATATCTTAATTAAAGTAGTGTTTACAGAGGTGTATAATATAAATAGTCAAAAGTCATCAAACTATAAAACTAAAGATCTGGGCATTTCAGTGTATACAAATTTTGCCTTGATTTTTAAAAATAGTTTTCTTAAAATTATTTGGAACATATTTCAACTTAATGGAAGTTTAGAAGAGAGAATACTATGCCGTGAGTTCTGTTGAGAAACTCTTTGGATTTTTTTTTTTTAACTAACTTTTTTAGTTAATAAAAAGAATCAGAAAATAATGTTTCAAATCTTGTTCAAGACATTTTCAGGTCAAATAAGCTCACAACCAAAAATTCTGGAGAAAACAGAATCGACATTTTTGTTAATTACAAATGATAAATTATATATTCATATACACAAATACATATCATGTATGTATATGTGTATACATATATATTATTGATGATTTTAATGAAGTTTTTGCACTCTTGTTTCAAGAAAGTTAAAAGAAAAATCTTTCTAAAGTCATTTAAAAATCAGTTCCTGAAATACACTAATGATGACATAAGATCAAGACCAATATTTGACATCCTGGATTTGGTGCCATTGAAAAGCATTAGCAATATGAGTTGTTCCTCAAGGGCTTCTTAAATCACAAAAGAATTACTGGACTGTTAAGTATATTTTATTAGATTTTGATTCTTAGGAATTGTTCTCTCTCCATGTAAAACTAAAGGCAATTCATTAAAAAAAAAAAAATCCCATTAACCATAGCCTTTCATTTTTCAGAAAGTCTGGATAACATAAGAAGAAAATGTAATAGAACTTCAAAAGTATAAACTTTGCTTTCCTGGTGCTAGAGATTGAACCCAGGGCCTCTGGCACATACTACGTAAGTGCACTATCACCAAATTACATTTCCCAGTTCATAAACTTTATGAAGGATAACAGTTTACCTTAGTTGCAAAATTACACTTGTATCTTTGTTTACTAAGGACTTGAACTGGAAGCTTGTGCCCTGAGTTATAATCCCAGTTTTCTCTTACCAAACAGGTATCCTTATGCAGGTAACCTCCAAGTAGGCCATCTCAGTGGCTTAGAAGTGAATATTGGTGAGTTAGCCATTCACTATCTCCCAAGAAGTTTTCTACTGAAACAGTTCTAGGATTGTGTGACTTGCTCTTGTCTTCTTTCTTTCCCAGCCTCCCTGTCCTTCAAGTGACCTCCCGCTTCAAGTTCTTGGTCATTAAATGTTGTGAGTTCATGATTCTATTCCCAATTAGAGAAAAATAACTTCTAGTTACCTCCCAACACCATTCTTTCTTCTATGTTTGCAGGCACATTCCTAGTAGACAGTGCTACCCAGCACAGCTATAGGTTCATCAAAAATAGCCATGTGCATTGGACCTGTCTCTCATTCTGAAGTCTGATGGCAACTGATGCCACACATACACAAAAAATGGGATGTGTGGAAAGGATCAGCCCCCAGGGAGCTCTTAATGCTTCCTACTTCTTGGAATTCCTTCTCCCATAACTCCTAGGCAGTCAGCAACTTTAGAAATACTTCATTATGTCCAAACACTCTAATGTAGTGTCTACCACATCTGCCTTCTTCTAAAGTGATTCATTTGTCAAAATAACTTCTTTTCTCTCCTTATAACCTGATACCAATCAAGGTCTTCAGGCCCTCAGCATAATTACTGAATAAATCCCACTGAAGTAGAATGATTGATAGGCTCAGACTTCATAGCACTACTTATGAAAATTGATTTCTAATTAGTGGAAAACTGTCAAGAGTAAGATACACAATTTTTAGTACCAGCCACCTGTTCTAGGCCTATTCTGGGATTCTATCTAAGAGGCTTACCCAGTTTGTCTCCTTTCTGCTGACTTGTCAAATGAATAGAGTTTGGTGACTTGAAAGTCCATTCAGAAACTTGTCAGTCAAATATTACAATGGAACAAGTGTTGTTTGGGGTTAAGAGAGGGTGGCATAGGAATATTTTTATTTGTTGCATTAGATGATTGGAGAGTTCTAGTTGTGCTAGGATACCCAGTTATCCACCCTGGTTCAACACTTCCATTTTTAAAATATTTAAATACTTTCATGTAAGTTTATAGTCACTACCCCAAGTCCCTTGAAACCCCTGATTCCCCCAGATCCCCAAACTCCATGGGGTCTAGTACTGAAGAATTATTGTTTAATGTGTAATAATAGGGTGCTCTGGGGCCTTGTTCCAGTACTATGAGAGATATCCACTCTGCTTGAATTAGTGCCCACAGGACACCAGTTGATTATAAAGTAAGCTGATCATATGATTAGATACTGTTTTCTGATAACCATTTGTAGATTTAGCATCAACACTGAGTTACTTGAATCAATGACTAATTGATCATTCAAATGCAGTAAATCACATCAAATGCTCCTCCATTTTACTTTGGAATGCATTAAGTAATTTTCAGGAAGTTTGAATTCTTAACTATGCTTTTAGGGTAGTAATAGAAGTCAATAATAAAAACTAAGTTGCTATTGTTTGCCAATATTCAAGATAACCAGCACCCAAGGGAAAATAAGAGAATAAACAAATACTGGGCATTTTTTAATGCCAGGCTCTTTTGTCTCCTTAAATACTCATGAAAACCGTCTCATTATTACTATTCCTATTTTACAGATGGGTAATTTACTGCTCAAAGTTACATCTAATATCACATAGCTCCTTACACACTAGCACAAAAATGATCTGTTCTATACCTTCCCAAATAATAGTGTGAGAAAATACAAATGTGCCCATTTTATTTAAGAAGCCAAGACTCAGGGTGGAGAAGTTGCTTTGCTCTAGACTTTCATTCCAGACTCACACATGCTTGGGCAGTATCAAAATGTCCTATTGGAAGCATACATTCATTTCAGCTACCTCCCCTGCTTCCTCTCACCCCCATGGCCTCAGCATCAGTCTTTATTAGAGCTCATCAGTTCTTGCTTTCTGCAGGCACATGCACACTCACACACTCAGAGCCACAAACCAATTCTCTTCCTTACTTCAGAAGGAATTTTATTAGTCTAAAATATTAAAAGATAAAGATTTAATTAATTTTTTTTAGGACTAGATGTTTTCTTTTTTCTTTTTCTCTCCCTCACAATTTCTAAAGAGCAGCAGGGGAGTTCTATATTTTCAGTCTTACTGTGTACTGGGAAAGGAAGCCTAATTTTACCAGTGTGCAAACTCTTATTCTTCCCCTTGTCTGGATAAGCAAATTAATCTAATCATGACAAGACATGTTAAGAAGAGAGGAGGAAGAGAGACAAGAGGAGGAGGGGAGACAAGAAAGGAAGTGGGGAGAGAAAGGCAGAGTTGAGGAGGGGGAAGGCTAGAATACTCAAAACAGATTGCCATGGAGGAAGAAAGAATGTATTCCATTGTAAAAGGCTCTTTTTTTTCAGAAGAAAACTACTTCTGGATACAAACTAAGCCTCCTACTGTTAAACTATTTAACTCTGTCCAATCTCCACGGGTCCCATCTAAATTAATTTCATTCCTTTGTCAGGGTCCTCCCCTCTTTAGTTAACCCAGCTCCATCTGTCCTCCATGAAGGATTGCCGGGCACTCCAGCTTCATATCTTCCTGGCTGCCTTGGGCTTCCAAGGATCAATCTTTCAAACAAAAGCAGCTCATTCAGGGACACAGTGAGCCAGAATTAATTGGCAAGAGCCATCCTCAATACTATGGAGAAAACCCCAAACAAATAGAAAATGCCAAGCTTGTTTTAATGAAAAGCTATTTCTGTAACTGTTAATTCCACCATCACCATGTTATACAGCTCTGACAATGAATCTCTCCATTTAGGTTTTCTCTAGAAACTGCTTTCAAGGAAACATTCACACATATCAAACAATTTTATAAAGAAAATGTATATGAAATGCAAACCAGTTATTTAGCAAGTAACTTCCAAACAACAAGACCCATTACAGCAATTTAGCTCCAGAGGGGATAATGTAATCATACAGTCATTTCTTCATCTTTAGGTGGGAAAGCTGAGGCACAAAAGGCCTGTGTAAAATTCCCTCCTGCACTACAGAGTTAGTGGCAAAGCTAAGAATAGGAACTAGGTCTGAGTTCTGGTCCAATGATCTGATCTCCTTCATTGTAAATTTTGAAGGTAGATAAAGACAGAAAGCATTTACATTTAGAACAATGTGAAGCAATCTCATATTTTTAATAAGCCCTCAACCATAAAAATGTGACTACTTTTCAAATTCCTGTTCCCTTCCACCACTCATTTTTTTGTACTAAGAAATAAAAGCTATTCTTCATATAAATTTAGCAGTCATTGAAAGGAAAATGTGCTGCCTTAGAAATCATACACAATGTGCTTTATAATCAATTTACACGTTCAGAATTACTCATTTTCTGACTTACGCTTGTTGTTCTTTTCCACTCACATGGTTAATTTTTTAAAAAATCAATAACATCTTTTAAAAACATATTTTATGGTTTTTCCCCCAATATTAATTGGAATATAATAATGACCTTATGCATATTTCCATTTAATGTTCATCAACCCAGGGCTGTCTTGCTTCTTCTACGTTGTTCACACTTTGTTCCTTTTCTTCTTTATTGATTTTCCTTCTGCCAAATAAAAATGAGTGTTCCCCAAGTCTTTGCTCTAAAGCCATTCTTCATACTTCGGTCAACAAAATTTCCTCTTCTTTCTTAGCTTTCCCCTTTGAAATCAAATCACCACCTGTATATATCCTTCTCCAGATTCAGTACCACATAAGTACCCAGGACTCCTCCCTGCATTGCTTACATGTTTAATCAGTTACACAATCTGAAAACTCTACCTTCCATTTAAATTCAACTTAAATTACCATAACAAATATTTCCCCCTGACTCTATTTAAAGCACTGTGCTAGAGTGTATGTGGGATAAAAATCAGAAAGTTGTTTTTCTTCATCTCAAATTACTACTTGTCAACCAGTAATGTTCTCTCAGTAATGTCCTCTCAAAGGTAAAAAGTGCCCACTTTATGGAAGTATTTTGAGGATTAAGTGAACTAGTTCAAGTAGTTTCCAGAGTGTGATACATCTTTAGTATATTTGATCTGTTATTATGTTACTTTTAATATTATTTTCAAGTCATTTCCTGGATCATCTCCAGTCCTAAAATGCTACTGAAAAAATATAGAATACCAAGATAAATGTGTGAAAAGCAACAGGAGACCCATCAGGCACCGTTTTGAACTAGGGATTGAATATCACTAACAATGAGACCTCCCAACATCTTTCACCTCCTGATATGATGCACTGAGAAAGGCACATCACCTGCCACAAATGACAACCTGAATCTAATCAGGAAAGAATAAGAGATGAACTCAGATATTAAGAGACACTCTAAAAAAAACAACTGTCCAGGTTTAATAAAAGTACCAAGGCAATGAAAGACAAAGACTGGAAAACTATTTCTGATTGGAGAAAATTAAGAAAGCACATTTATTGAATGCAATATGTGATTCTGGACCAGAAAAAGACATCAGAGAGACAATTTTTGGAATCTCAATTGAGTCTGTAGATTAGTTCATGGTATTATATCAATGTTAATGTCCTGGTTCATATCATTATGTTATGACAATTTAAATTATTAAGATTTGGGGGGGCTGGGATTGTGACTCAGTGGTAGAGTGCTCGCCTAGCATACACGAGGCACTGGGTTCAATTCTCAGCACCACATAGATATAAAATAAGGATATTGTGTCAACCTAAAACTAAAGAATAAATATTAAAAGAAAAAAAAAGTCTGGGAGATATAGTTCAGTTGTAAAGTACTCTGGGCTCAATTCCCAGGAGCACTTAAAAAAAAAAAAAAGATTTGGGAAAATTGTGGGATAGGAGATGGGGAATGGGAGTGGGGGAGTGCTAGGGAGCGATATTGGCCATACTATATTGTTATATTGTATGCATGTATAAATACGTAATAAATGAATAAATAAATATTTGGGCAAGTTGTGTGAACAGTGTATGGAATTCTTTGTACTATTTTTGCAATGTTCTGAAATTGTTTCAAAATAAAAGATTTGCATTAAAAATAATAAAAAGCAATACAAAATATAGATAGAAGACAACAGAGAAAGAATTCAAATTCAATTCATAGGTTGAAGGGAGGAAAGGAAGAAGAATAGCAAGATGATTTGGAAAGTGGAGGTCTTTGAGATGGGATATTGAGGATGGTAAAGAAAAGAGCACAACTGAAAGCAGCGAAAAGAAAAAGCAAGATGTGCTTTGGGTATAAGTCATCAGACAGAGTGATTCTGTGTCGCTGTAGGAGGCTGAACAATGTGCCTCTCCCCCCAAAATGCCATCATATTTCAATCCCCCAAAAACTATAAATATGTTACCTTAGTTATAAAAGACTTGACAGATATGACTCAACCAAGGATTTTTCCCATACATTTACTTTTTATTGAATTTGTTAATGATACAGAGTTCTTGCACTGCCAAACCATGCCTGAGAATCCAAAGAAGGAAACGGTATAATGGATAGCCTCATCCATTCATCATACAGTATATTAAAATTTAACCCATATGCATTTTGAGAATTTCACAATCTTTAAAAAGTATATAATATAATAAGAGTTGGAATTTAAGTCTGCTGCTGGTCTTCAAATTTCATCTTAGGATCTTGAAATGAGGATTATCCAGGAGGGCTCAAAGCAATGAGATAGCTCCTTGTTAGAGGGAGGTAGGAAGATTCACAGTAGAAAGGAGATAGGACAAAGGAAGTAGAGGTTGAGCTGATGCAACCTAAGCTGGAGTAAGAAGCTGTGAGCCAAGAATGCAGGCAGTGTCTAGGAGCTAGAAAAGACAAGAAAACAGATTTTTTCCCTTGCAGCTTCCAAAAGGGCCATAGCCCTACTAACGCCATGATTTTTGACTCTGATCCCCAGAGCTATAAGAGAAGGAATAGGTGCTAGCTGAAGCTACTAAGCTTGTGTGTGTGTGTGTGTGTGTGTGTGTGTGTGTGTGTTTAAACAGCAGCAATAGGAAGCTGAAAGTCTCTATTGCCAATCTTTTTATATATAAATATACTTTTTAGTTGTAGATGGACACAATACCTTTATTTTGTGTCCTTATTTTTATGTGGTGCTAAGGATGGAACCCAGTGCCTCACGCGTGAGAGGCAAGTCCTCTACCACTAAGCCACAACCCAACCCCTCTATTCTCATTCTTTGGGCTATTCCAGTTTCATTGCTGTCTGGACTAGGGATATATTCTCTTACCTATTCTGTCTTGCTTCTATTCTTCATTTTTCTCTTCTACAAAAATCTGGACTAGGGTTATATTCTCTTACCATTCTGTCTTGCTTCTATTCTTCATTTTTCTCTTCTACAAAATATAGAACTTACTTTTCCCAAACTTTGTACTAATCATGCCATTCTCTTAAACCAAAGTTGTTAGGAAAAATTCTATACTTATTATGTTGGCACTTAAGAACCTTCATAATCCGTTCTCAATGTGCATTTTCAACTTTATCTGGATTTCTCAGCAGCATTAACTTTGCATCCAGGCAAATTGTTTTAGTCACAGTCTCCAGAGCTCTCATCCTGTATTTAAAAATATCAATTTTGAAGGATCAGGTAATGTCCCTACTTTTCTATGTCTCAACTCATAGTAACTTTTCTTTCCACCACACTTCTAAGGTCTTTAATAACTGTGCTCTGAAACCCTCACATCATCTACTCTTAGTGTCCAACCTCAAAGTCCTCAGAATTTTCCAATAGCCTTAGTTCCTGAGAACTTAAACCTATGAAAATCAGACCCCATTGGATAGGATGATAGGCTTGCCTTCTAAAGACTTGATTTAGGATATTGTAAATATATGTGTGTCTGGGTGGCAGATTTAGGAAATAAACAAAGTGTATAAAATAGAATTCTGGAAGCAAATCTAAAACTAACAAGAAAAAATATGTTTTGGACAACATGATGTAATGGTTAGGAGGCTCTGTGGTCATGTTATCTGGGTTCAAATCCTGGATCTCTCACTGTGTGGTTTTATTCCAATAGCAGAGATCACTATTGGTTAAAATAACAAAATAGTCTTTGCTTAGAATATTATAAGCAAATCTTCTGATTACATACTTATTTCACACACGGATTTTTTTACCAAGAGAGAATCCATTTGCATGAACTGTGTTTCTTGCTGTAAATTGGCATTTGGGTTCACACTTCAGTCTCTTGTGAATTCGATTATTAATTCAATAACTAAGCCTGTCTGAAGTCAGATAAATCAAGTGAAGAAACTGAAGCAATTTGCTGCATTTTCTGGCCAAACAACTTTGCACTGGTTTTGCATCTGAATTATTTAGACTGGTTGTCTGTAATGATCAAATCCACCAGATTATTGCTCAACTTTTCACTATAATTTGCATAGATAGCCTCCATGTGCACCTGGCATTGTCCAGGGAAGTGCTGGGCAGCTGCTCCATCGAAAACAATAACAGCTGTGAAGCTTAAATCATTTCATGTTTTAGTAAGATGACAACAACATGGCATGCAAGCAACAGACTGGAGATTCCTTTTGGACAACGCTTGTTGAAAATGCCAAATAGCAAAGAACCATGCAATACAACTGTGTACTGTAAACCCCACAGGTAGAAGAGCCTGTGGCTCCCTCAGGGAAACTTGGGTGATTCACAGGTTCACAGTGATGCCAAGAACATGCTTCTTTAACACACACCTTGAATCTCTTAAATCTCATGCTTGAACAGAAACAAAGAGAATTAAGAATAATTCATAATTCTTCCATATTCTCAAGTTAAGTCATTGTAAGCAATGTGTCCATGAACACTTCTTGATGAAGTCCTTCTACAAAAGGACTTTTTACTCAAAATTTTCTCTTTTATACAGGATTGCAGAATTACATAAAGCTTCAGACCCAAAAAACTTATCTAGCAAAACTAAATAAATAAATGGGAATATCCCATGCTTCTTTGCATAATTCTTCATTGCACTACAGTAGTCTACCACAGCAAATGAGAACAGCCAATCATAAGAAATCAACTATATAAAACTTGGACTATAGAGAAAAGGATCCTCAATTCAGAAACCCTCAGATCACCAGAAATTCAGAGGCAATAGAAGTTGACAAACTCAATAAGCTCTCTAGCTGACCTTTAAATTATTTTGATGAGGAAAAGCGCAGCCTGCTGAAGTACAAGTCAAAAGTGCTCACCTATATGAAAATATTTGGCAAGCATGGGGCTGGGTCCTCTGTCTCAAAAGAAGCTCAAGTCACTTGTCAGGGGTTTCTTACTTCTGCTGTTTTTTGCTTTGAAAGACCTCTGTTAAAAACCAAATATCCCAGTGAGGAAAAGAGTTCCCTGCATACCATCAGGGTCCTTTATAGAAACCTGATCAAATGTGTTATTTTCTTCTTAAAAATCACCAATGGACCCCCAGCTCTCTAGAAAGGAACCCTAACATTTCTTAACATGGTCCTTTCACAGTTTGGTCATGACATATCTTTGTTTTCTTCCTCACTTTCAAGCTTTATTTAATAAAAAAATTTTCAGTTATAAAAATAATATGGTTATTACAATCTAAAAAAATCCAAAGTATAAACGTTAAAATAAAAAATAACACTAAGATAACTACCATTATTCATATTTAATTTTATTTTCTAATAATTGTTTTTACTATATAGGTAGACATTCTCTGTATGCCCCTTCCTTTGTTTTTGTTTTGTTTTTTACTGTATTATGCCTTTGCTCTAAGTACATTTTCACAAGTATTTTCACCCTCACTTCTTAGAAATTCAAATTTCATTCATAATGAAATTGTTTTCATCTATAACTTATTAAAGATGGCTATAAAAGGATAAAACCTTTTATGTTTAACATTTTACACTATATCTTTTTATCTTCTTTCATTTATTCAGGGGTTCTTAAAGCCTTGGGATATGATTATAACAGCAAAACCCAGTTGAAAAAGACATTCTTGACTTTTGAGCTTCAAAAATCATGATGCGAAAGGCTACTATATAGCTTAATAATAGAGTACCTATGTAGCATGTATGAAACCCTGGATTCAATCCCAAGTACCCTGGCAGGCAGAGGTGGGGCGTGCATAATGAGAACCTCAAAGTGCAGATTGAGAATACATCAGTAGTTTTCCCAGGACTCTCCTCATTTAAAATACAAAAGTCTTACGTCCTGAGAATACCCTCAATTCCAGCAAATCATGACAGTTAGTGACTCTAGTAAAAGACCAACTCTTCTTTCTCCTGTTTAGTTAGTTGTTAGAGAAAGCATCTTGGAAAGCAGCTAGCAGTTTCAGAGTTAAGAAAAATGCCCTGATTATCTGCCTTTTGTTTTTTTCTGAGAAATAGGAAACAAGAAAGTAGTGATTATGGGAAGAACTATGGAGGAAATGATAGTTGAGGAGAGTCTGAAAAGGAACTAGTCAGGGAGAGTGACCACATCACCTCTGGTGGCCCCACTGAGGGAGAAGACCAGGCCAGTCAGTACTGCTCTAGCATTACCTCCAACTGAAGCTAAGAGCCTGTGTTCAGGGATTAATGAGAGGATCCTTAAAATGACTCAGTGTGGGCTCCCTAGTGCACAGTGGAACCCCTCATTTTACAGATGAAGAAACAGAGGTTCAGAGAAAAAATCTTACTTAAGATCATTTACTTAGTAATAGTCAAGACTAAAAACCAGGATTCTACACTAGTCATGGTCAGTAAAAGTTTGAAATAATATGAACAACCTTTATAGGATCTATTTCATGAGTCTAAACAGAAATATTTCCAAATTGTTAGGAACTCTGCAAGGGCTCAGATTTTGTTTTTCTTCCAAATGAACAAATGAGTGTTACTATTTCATGGATACTGACAAAAGCCATGGTGAGACTCCTGGGAGAGAGATAAAAAGACCTTATTACTCACAACAAAAGCCTTGGCTCCAGCTTGGTGATCACTTGCTTTAGGTCCCATACTTCCCAAGCATCATGGAGGTAATTCAAAGGGCTCATGATGGATACCTGCAAAAACAATGGGTTGCACATACAGTAAGGAAAGCTGAGCTTGGCAATTCACTGTTCTTAGAGCAAGCAGAAGCAAGACTGCCTTTGATCTAGAGAGAGATACCACCTCATTTCTCAAGGTCCCTTGTTGCAAACACAACTCTGACAAATAGTCTGGTAAACAGTGGTCAGGACCTTGTGTTCTTGGTTGGCACATCCATCAGAAACATGTGGGGACACTCAGGGTCCATGGCACCTTGTATCTCCCAACAACTATCATTTGAAGTGGGAGGCAAAAAAAACCCTAAGTGGCTATGTGGGATAATATTGTTCATCCTTTTCCCATTCCTTCTGAAGACTGAGACTTGATTTACCCTACTATAGGAAATAAAACATTTTCCAAACACTGTGGTACTTTGCAAACACTTTATAACTGTTAATTTTACATATTAGTGTTCAAATATGACTGTTAAACAAGGGTGATACTCCAAATATCTAAAATGGACCACTGTCAAGCAGAACAGAAACTGGCTATAAACAGCGCATATAAGTGCATGGGTTCCTCTAAGATTGAGCTTGTGCTCAACCAGGGATATGGGAAGTTGAACACCAAAAATTTGCTGGAGTAAGTAAACATTGTCCAGCATTTGCCTGGGGATACAGAAGCTCTGTGAAGGCACATTAGTGATCACAGTACAAGTCTGTTTGTTCTAATTGAATTGGAAGCTAATCCAGAAAATAACTTTATGGCTCAAAAAATCTCTGTTATTATTTTCTACATTTTCAAATGAATATGAGGAAATCTATATGTACAAAAATTATCTAACTTGGAAGGCCAGGGTAATGTATGGCTTCAACTAAAAGAAATTTCTAGGGAACAGCTGTTAGAGAAAGGTCAAAGAATTCTTCAATTAAAAAAAAAAGATAAAATAATTTGGGGGATGTTTTTATAGTCCTGAGGAAGTATTATGTGTGACTCTAGGGACAGTTCAATGGCACTTAAGATGCTTCTTTTACATATTGTCAATGGAATGTGCCTGGCTAATCTCTGTAGGAGGTAAGATATAATTGACAGTGAAAATTTTCCCAAGAAATTATGTTATTTTCAGTCTCATTTGGAAGAAATGCTAAAGCTCATGCGTGGCTCATAGCTACTCAATCAGCTGCTTACAAACCCAGAAACAGCTCAAGGAGAAAATGCTTGTTTTTTCTCTTGTCCTCTCAAAAAACATAATTGTTTCCTAGGAGTCACACCCTTGCCTTCTGGTTCTAGAGTATTCCAATGAGAAGGGCACAGATGACTCATTTGGTGATCAGAAAAAGTGCATAAATAAAGTGCTAGGAAACTCACTAAATGCCAGTTAGAAGGTAGAAAGACATCTGAACAATGCTTTGTTGAGCTGAGCTAATTCAAATTATCTGGACAAATGTTTCATGTCTCTATTTCCCAGATATGAACCACTGTGTCAACAAGGACAAGAAACAAATCAAAACATGTCTCAAGTCTTCATCATACCCTTATCACCACTCCACTCACCAGTTCCTAAATAAAGAGAAGGTTTATCTTTGCATTAAAATCCCACCAGAGGCAGAGCTAGCCCTTTAACAGCAGAAGCTGTCAAGAATTCAGAGCATCACAATCTGAGTCAAGAAGATGGAAGCCCAGAGTTAGGCTGCAATTCTAACATAGTGCTATAAAGAAACTTAGAATCAACTATTTTGCATAATGATGAAATACAATAGGAGTTAAAAATCATCCATGTTGTGGTGGAAATGCATGCTCATAAGTTACCATGTATATTCCTTGAGGATGGCAAATTAATCATGTTATGGCTTGCCCTGTCCAAGAGCTTAGCTTAGGAAATGCGCTCTTGGAAGGGCCTTTGTGCCAGCAGCTAGACTGGATAAGCAGAGAACTAACACCTGGTAGGTCTAAATACAGAAGGAAGTGCATACCAGTTAAGAGAAAATATATGGTAAAATACAGAGGAAAAGACAGAACTAGTTTGAACACTGGTAGATAGTTCAAGGCCAGTAGTGTAGGAGACAAAGTTATAGGGTTCTGTAGGATTCTAGTTGCCAACAGGGAAATAAGAACATTTATTTATCTATTTTATTTCATTTAATTTTACAGCAACATTTCAAGCCTCCCTCAAAGAATGAGACACTAAATAATTTGTTCCTTATTCTTATTAAGAATTTTCTCAGAATTAACCAGCAAAGCACATAGGATTCCAATGCAGGTCTCTCTGACTTCAAACAATATTCTCTTTCTGTGGAAGATAATACTAGATCTGTTTTCCCTACAGAAAATAAAAGAGAATTTTTTGTTTATGATATTGTGTGCACATATGTTCTGAAGATAAATGGACCTTACAGGTAGGTACACTTAGGAGATTATTGCAATAGTCCTGGTATACACAGCCAAGTCCTGCACTAGGATATTAATAGGAAGAACATAAATAGACAACTTGGCTGAAGTCAATGCTGTATTAGTTCTAGAAGTCCAAGTGATATGTTTAAGTTTTAACATTTAGATTTTAACCTTTTTTTAAAAAAAAAAAAGAAAAGAAAAGAAAATATTTAGCGTAATGGTTTTAGGAGGTGAGATAAAAGAAAGGAAGAGGCAATTAGGACCCAAGATATTTAAATCTCATTCCTGTTTTGGAAAAATTACTGTTTTTTTTCTATTGATAACAGAAATATTTTAAAATATCAAAGAACTCCGAATTTTAACTTCAAATTTTATAAGGATCATTTATGAATTCCCATTTCCCAAAATGGTTTGATAATTTATAAATGAGATAGATAATAAAGTTATCAAATAAAAAGTGCTATATCAATGGAAATTGTTTAAAGTATTTTCATTTATTGCAGTAAATCAGACCAGTAGGGTGCTTTGCAAATCAGAATGTCATTTAAAAATTCAAACCTGTTTTTATAACTTTATTTTTCTAATGTTAACTGAGGCAAAGATGGCAGCTAGTAAGCAACTCACAATTCATTCAGTTCCAATTTCTTAATCATAAAAACTTAAAAAAAATTACCATGGAACTAGAAATACGAACATTAGCAATAACCTTCCAGACTCCAGAAAAAATCTCCAATAAGTGACACATAAACATGGGCTTGACCCAGAAGTGTAAAGTCCAACACAAAGGAAGAAAATGCTGGTAGGAAGCGTAGGTTTCGGTGTTAGTCTATCTCAAGCTTGAGTCTGAACTCTCCCACTCCTTAGCAGTGTATCCTCAGCTGTTTCCTTAAATCTTATATTCTATTTTCTGCAAACTGGGAATAATTATTCCTGTCTCAGAGGGTTGCTGTAAAAATTAAATACAGTAGTATATGGAAAGTGTTTAACAAAGTGCCAAGTTCATTTTAAGAGATTAGTAATGGGAGCTCTTATGGGTTGCAAGACTTTTTCTTTCATTATGTTGCTATTTTGGGAGATGCTGGATGTTTACAGAAGCTGGTGGTCACAGTTTTTCTGGTGAGCCAGTTTTCTAAAGCAATCAATGGAATATTTTCTATCCCATGTGTTAACAACTTTTTTCTTTCATCTACTCATAGACTATAATTACAAGTAATGTAATGCAAGCAAGGGTCAATGTTAGGTCTCAGAATGAACCTTGGGATTAGTAGGCCATAAGAGAAAGGGGCAGAGAAGACTTGAAAAGACATAAGAATGCTAGTTTTCTTCACACATGCAGTCTAACAAGGAAAAACTACAGATGGATTCAAATTATCAAGAGCAATTTCTCTCCACATGTCATAGCACTAGGCAACAGAAGCTGAAACAGGTTCTTTTCCAGCCCAGCAAACCTGAAGTAGTTAAATAACCAGCAGGTGTGCAAATTATGTGTCCTATAAGATCCAAGAAGGTACCTCTGAACCCTCTATGAATGTGAATCCTGCATTGGTGTTAGAATACAAATGCCAGGTCTGGTTAGCATTTCCTCACCCAAAGAAAACCGAAAGAACAAACAGACCTGTAAAAGCACCTCTAAAATAAGAAAAAACAAACACTACCCATTCAAAAAATGAGGAAGAGATCCAAAGAGACATCTCACCAAAAATATATTAGCAAAAAAAAAATATAAGGATGGCATATAAGCATACAAAAAGATATTCAACATCTAGATTTCCTAAATTACCTGAGTAATAATAACATTGTAATCTGAAAACTTACAACACAAAAACCTACATATGAGTGTTTATAATAGCTTTATTTAAATTGCTCCCAAACTGGAAGCAACCAAGATTTCCTTCAATCTGTGAATGAATCAACAAATTGTGCTACAAATATTTGGTCATAAGATATAGAATATTACTCAATGAGTTTTAAAACTGGAGTATCAAATCACCCAAAGACAAGTGTTTATATCTTAAGTGAACATTGCCAAGGGAAATAAGTTATTTTGAATAGACCATATATGTATACATAATTAAACTATAGAAACAATAAACAGTTCAGTGGTTGCCAAGATATGGAGGCTTAGCAGTATTGAATACATGAAGTGTAAGATATTTTTAAGGGCAGTAGAACTATTCTCTATGATATTATATTGGTAAACACATAACATTATGCATTTTCCAAAACCCATAGAACCTTATGGTACAAAGAGTTAACCCTAATTTATAAAATTTAGAAAGATTATTCAGGAGGTTCGGAGATCCCAGGATGAAATTCAGATTGAGATTTTTAAAACTCTAGTAGTATTACAAACATATGAAACAATCTCAAAGGAAATAGGGGAAAACATTCTGATTAAAGTAAAGTTTGAAAACAAGTAGCACATGTGAGACTAAAGGCAAGAATAGCACATAAGCACTATAATCTAGTTGATTCAAGCATTTTCCCATGGGATCTCTAGTGAACAATTGTGAAATCACTATACATGGATACTGGAATTGAACAAATAAGTAAATTAAGTAAAAGCACGGGTGGTAGAAGCCAGGTAACTCATTGTCAGAGTGGGAGATTTAAAAAAAAAAAAGCAAAAGGAGAAAACTAGAATGATCCAGAATGAAATAGTTTAGATTTGAAGTAATCAGTTTGGCTCATGTATACTTGAATATAGATACAAAAAGGTATGTAGAAAATATTTATAGCATGTGTGTGGGTTAGTATACACACATATCTCTTTGAGGGTCTAGAAGAAATGGCACTTCCACAACAATGAGCACATCTAGCCCAAATTTATTACTATTCTCAGCAGATGGCAAGCCCTAAGACCAAGCAATATACAAAATGGACCAAGCATGTCACAATGTACAATGGGACCAAGCCATGTACAAAATCAGCCAGGAGCACCTTATAGTGCCAGAAAGTAAAGAAGTGCTAAAAATAAACAGAAACATACACTGAGGGGTATGTGTCAAAATGACACAGATGACAGCTAACTGAGGGAACTCCCAAAGATAAAACAATTTGAGCAACAGAATAAACAAAGTAATATTTAACAATAATTCAAAGTATAAAAAAGTCATGAATCCATACTGATGGAAAAGTGTTTGATTGCATTCGACCTCCTACTTTTCATTTTCTCTGATATGCAGAAGGTTGTCCAGGTAAGGGGGAGGAGGTGTAATCGGGGGAGGGGTGGATTTCATCAAAATAGAAGGAAGACCAGTGGAGCAGATAAAGGAGATTAAAGGAGTGAGAGGAGGGACCAGATAAGGGAACAACAACGCAGTGAATCTGACCTAATTTACCCATATACATAGATGGATACACCACAGTGAATGTCATCATTATGTACACGAGAAGACACTAATTTTAAAAGAAAATTATAAGAGAAGAAAAATCAGTAGAGGGAAGGGAACAGGAGCAGGGAGAAAAGAAGGGAAAGGAGAAATAATATACAACAGTTACTAATATGGCATTATGAAAAAATGTGAATGTGTAACCAATGTGATTCTGCAATCTGTATTTGGGGTAAAAATGGGAGTTCATAACCCACTTGAATCTAATGTATGAAATATGATATGTCAAGAGCTTTGTAATGTTTTGAACAACCAATAAAAAAAATTTAAAAAAGAACTAAATTAGAGCAGATTACATACCATGCTTTAATAATTTATAAAAATGAATCCTAATGTTATGTATAACCAAAAAGAACCAATAATAAGAAAAAATTAAAAGAAATGCAAAATATGGTTGATTAAATAAATAATAAGGAGAATGCAGAAGAATTATAAATAATCTATGTAGGTACTCTGTTCTTTAGGAAGAGTAACAAAACTCCACTCCTCCCGTGTAGACTGTGCATAGTGATGCCCTTCCTCAGAGCCCAGCATGAAAGAGGAACTCACAGGGTAAAACTCTGAAGGCCACCATCTCAGCCAAGTGCACAAGGTTACTCAACAGCAACAAGCCATGTTAGAAGTATGTACTGTTGGTATTAAATAATCAGAATATCTCTGTGGCTTTATGGCCTACTTCTCCAAACCCCAGTCTAATCATGAGAAAAATATCAGACAAATCCCAACCAAAGGACATTCTACAAAACATCTGACTGATACTCTTCAGATTATCAAGGTGATCAAATACAACACAAACCTGAGAAACGGACACAGTCAATGGGAGTCTAAGGAGACATGGTGTCTAAATGTCAGGTTACAATTCCAGGATGGGAGCCTGCCTTGAGTTAGGTATCCAGTCTATCTATGTCTCTCATGTCTGAGGTTCAGCAAAATTGGTAGAAACGTCCATGGTTCACAGAACACCCCAACTCTTTACCTCAGGCTTTGTAGGCTACCAGCTCTGAAGAGCCCTGCACTCTGCACTCTTGGCTGGAGAACTGCAGACCAAGTTCATTTCTTGTCACTCCCCTCCCCTGCCACACACACTACTGCCTGGTCCACTGTTAATGCACCCTAGTAGTAGCTTTGCTTTTACTTTTCAGCTCAGAGTTTGGAGTATTTTTTAATTTCATCAAAGACAGAGTTTGGTATTTCTCATTCCTTTTTAAAAAGTTAGCATTTGCATTGAGGATCGGAAAGCTCTTTATTCCAACATTCTTCCTAGGAAGCCCAATATTATTTGGAGTAAGCATAAAAAGAAAAGTTAACTGCATCCCTCAGCACTCTTTCCCTTCCTGTCCAGTATCTTGTATTAGTTTTATGTTTTATGACAAAGCAGATTGCTGTAGTATTTTGTGGCACCTTTTTGAACTCTCAGGAAGTCAGACCAGTAATATCTTATATATATTTTAGTACAACAGCAATGGTATAACTGCTGAAACAAAAAATAAAATCAATCCATGTTCCCTATAGGATTTTGCCAAACTTCTAGTTAGCAGCAAAGAATCCAAACACAGACTGACCTTCTGATTTCTTTAAGAGTCTACCTAGACTTGCAGTAAAATTTCCCATATTTAAGAGTTTGCCTTACCAAAATATAATTTTTTCTATTTACTAAATTATTTATACCTATTTATGTGAGATTGTGAACATCAAGTACCAGTGAATTTGACTTTTTAAATTTTATTGAAAATTGCACATAGGATTTGATATTGTTGTCAAATTTTTCCCCAAAATTATTTTTATTATATCATTTCTTTTCTTTACCAAGTACCTACCTAGTCTACATTAAACAAAAGGGTGCAAAAAATAACAATGTACTATAAATGTACTGCAGGAAGTTAGCAATTCAGATTTATGGTTTTTATCTGATAAAGATAATTTTGAAAATAAAACAGTCAGCAAGATTATTTTTTTAAAGAATGCTACACAGACATGAGGTTTAAAGATCTCAACCTTCTGTGAGAAAGATTTAGCTGATAAGAAAAGATTTTCCTCTAACTTTCTACCTATCCCCCAGTCTCCTATCCCCTTGAAAAAGTAAAGATAGTCCTCTATTAGCCTTCCTTACGGTATTTGAGCAGCTAACACTGCTGTTGAAGTAGCATCAGGTGCAAGAACCTCCAGGGATTGGGGACAGGGGCCATGTGTTCTTTGCAGGTTGCATAAGGTTGTGCACTCTGCTTTGGGGATCATGCAGGTTATCACCCAGGTCTCTGCCCTCTGGGCTGAGGCATCTGTGCCAGTGCCCAGAGATATTTCAGCCCAGTGGGGCAACTTTCATTCATGCAATAAGCTTGCTCTTTTCCTTCTACCTCCTCCTTCTTCGTTAAAATTATATCTATTTTAAATGCTCAGCAGAATTGAAGATGTCCATTTCGTCTATACTATGATGAACCCTAGAATCTAGAGAGGTTGACTCGAGTTGCTGCTCAGAAGCATGCCTTCCCAGCCAAGAAGAATATCCCAGAAGGGAAAATTCTCCCCTGTGTGCCCTATTTTCCTTCAAAGGAGGATGAAGACTGCAGCACTGACCTCACAGAGTGATTAAAAGAATGGCATGAATTAATATAAAGCCCCTGGTATCTAGTAAGCTCCCAATAAAAGCCAGTTATGATAATTATTATACATTTTCTTCTCAGTTGTTGCTGTGGTCTAAATGTGTCCCCCAAATTAAAGTGCTGAAAACTTAATCTCCAGTTTAATAGTGTTAGGGAGTGAGATGTAATGGAAATTATCTAAATGAATGAATTTTTTTTGTCACTATAAAAGGGCTACAGGTATTGGTTTGTTCTTTTCTGCTATTTTGCCATGAGAGAATACAGTTCATCATTCTCTTGACCTTCTACCAACCACCTTGTAAAAATGCAATAAGAATACCCTATATTTATCAGCTTCCAGTTGCTATGACAAAACACTTAAGAAAATCAACTTGGAGAAGAGGTCTATTTTGGCTCACGGTTTTATATGTTTCAGTTCACTTGGTTCCATGGTTTCTGAGCCTGTGGTGAGACAGAATACTATGTTTGGGATGGTGTGGTGCAATAAATCTTCTCACCTCTTGGCAGTCAGGAAGTAAAGAGAAACAAACTGGCCAGAGTTCCAATCTACACACTGATAACCTACTTCCTCTAACTAGGCTCCACCTCCTAAAGTTTCTACCACCTTCCAATAGCCCACTAAGTTATTAATCCATAAATGGATCAATTTGTTGATGAGGCCAGAGGTGACATGATCCAATCACCTTCCAAATATCCTATCTCTGAACACAGCTGCCTTGGGCACCATATTTCAATACATGAGCTTTTGGGACACATTTCAGACTCAAACCATGACAGACCCACACCAGAAAACATCATGATCTTATTAGGCTTTTTGGTCTGCAGAACTGTGGAAATTAATTTCAGTTCTTTATAAATTATACATGGTATAAATAATATATGGGATTTCATGACACAAATTATCAAGCACAAATTATCTTATTGTATTTCCCACAATTTTTACATTTCTTGATTTCATCACTTACTTTTTGAGTTTTAAATTTTTTCTTTGAGTCTTAATTTTTTCTCTTTTATGCTATTATAAGCTTTTACTCTATTCTTTCAAAGTTTTGGGTGTTTTTAGTCCTTTAGTTTATTTATTAAATTTCATCATTGTAATTAGCTTTATTTCTTTCACAGTTTCATTTCTGAGACTTTATCCAAGTTTTTTCCCTTTTATATTTTTACCTCTCTTTTTACTGAATTCTTTTAATTTCTAAGGTTCTGTTTTTTTCTAACTTGCTTTTGATTTACTTATTTTTTATACATTTCTATTTCGACCTTTTAAATATCCTTTACCTTTGCTTCTTTTTCTTTTTTGTCTTTTATTTTTAAGTCTCTTTATCTCTGCTATAACTTTTTGCCTCTGCAAGTTTTCCTATTTCTAATGTCCTCTTCACCTTCCATCACTGTTTGTCTTATACAGGCCCAGGAGTATGTGGAGAGGGCTAGTTTGCAGCAGCCACTCCAACAGCAGGAGTGATTAGAACTTATTTGCTTCCAGTCACTGCCCCCTGCCCCAGCTGTCCCACTAGCTCCCACTAATGGGGATCATGTTCCCTTCAATATGGTTAAAAATAAAAACATTCACTGGGTGGCTTGGTATACCCACAGGCTAAAATTCCTCCCTAGGACCATAACAAATTTTATAGAAATGGTAGTTTATATTGTTGAAATAATGCTAGTGCTTTTATTTTTAAAAATTACTTCTTTTTAAATTATAAAGGTAGTAGATATTCAGAGGAATATTAAAGAATGCATTGTTTTAAAACCTAAAAATTATCTACAATCTTATTTTCCAGAAATTTCTGCTCTTTATCTCAATGTATTTCCATTCTCTTATGCTTTTTTAATGCATATGGGCATATATTTTTTGTTTAAATTTAGAAAGATACTATATGAAGTAATATAGACTGCATTTTTCCACTTGCCAACACATATGATTACTTCCACTTCTTAAAACTCTTTTGTGTAAAAATTCTGGTTAATGGTGGCCTATATGGCACAGATAGATAAGTCATGTCTAAACATGTCTCTATTTTTGTTGTTATTTCTTCTAATGCATAATAACAGTTCTCTATTCAAAGTTAAATGTTTTTAGACCCCAATCTGTGCCCCATGTCCAATAGTAGGGGGAAAAGATTAGATATACCCCTCAGAGCAAGGTCACCCACAATACAACCCTAGTAAGTTGAGACCTATATAATGCCAGATTGACTAAATGGTCATCAGGGTCTACCAGGTAACACAAATACAGGGCCTGGTCTGGACATGGTGATAACAATAAGGAATGATAAGGACTGTGGTAAGCCAGAAGGCACAGGCCCCTTGAAGAGGGCAGTCTCACTTGGCTCAAGATGTTTCTGTGCCTGAAATCAGGCTGTGATTTTCACAAATTTTTCAAGTAAAGCTAAATATACAATATTTTGAATGTATAATTTGAATTTTAAAATTTATAACTAATGGGATATAAAGAAACACTGTTTGGACCAACACTATGTAAGCCAAACCAAATTAAGAATTCGGCTCAGTCTATGAGGAACAAGTCTAATGCCGCCACACTAGCAGGGTTCCCATGGAAGAAATTACGAATTGGAAAATTTCTTTGTATCATAAAATCTGATTGAGGCTCATTTTACTTCTATAATTGTAACTTTATCCACTTATCTGTTTCAGAAACGTACGAAAGGTCGTTCCTACTCTTTAATAATCTACTCTTTTCTACTTGTTAATAAAATATCCATGCATGTGTGTCCAGATGAAAGACCCAGAAACAATTGCAAGACTGTGTGACTCCCTCCTTTCTTGAGAAAAAGTTTACATTAGGAGCAGGGGAGGGGGAGGGTCTTCTTTCCCTTGGTTCTATTGTCAGTACAAGTGGCCACGCCTGACACAGGTGAGGAGCAAGGGAACAATGAATTTCAGAGAGGTCTAGAACTGTATAAAGATATGACAGCTCCTTAAAGGGATGAAGAGAGTTTCAGAGTAATCATAGGATAAAGGAAAGAAGCTCTGAAATAAAGCTCCCACATTCCTCCTCTAGCCATGGTCAGCAGAGATTCAGGATCATGTAAAAGTTTAGCATTTTGACTGGAAAAACGATTATTTAAGTCCTACATAAGACAAGATCCTGGAGAAATAAAATAGGTTACAGAACTAGTTTCTTCAAGATAGCTGGATATTTAGTTATAGGGGCAAGCAAAACACACTTGATAGGGAGTAAAAGTAAACATTTATTCTTAAATATATATATATTTAAATATATATATTTAGTTGTAGTTGGACAACCATTGTCCAACTACATTTTTTACATAAAAGTATATATTTAGTTGTAGTTGGACACAATGCCTTTGTTTTTTAATTTTTATGTGGTGCTGAGGATCAAACCCAGTGAGTGCTCCACCACTGACCCACAACCCCAACCCAACATTTATTCTTTTAATACGTTTTTATCAAGTGCTTATTATGTGATAGTCCCCCTTACTAGACATGGAAACATGAATGTGAATATGAATATGCTCTCTTATAATCTGGGGGTAGGGGAGGTAACAAATTAGTAAACAGGTAATTGTAATGTGGTTTAATAATGCTACAGCAGGGCAAGTACAAGATTGTGTGCAAATAAATGGAAAAATATCTAATCCAAACTGAGGTGTCTTGGAAGAATAAGATGAAAGACCTATAGAGTTAGGTATGTGCATGTTCAGGGGACAGTGGTAGAAAAAATTTCCATACACGGGGAAATGCACTTGAAAATACTCAAGACACCAAAGAGAGACTAGTGCCTTAGAAGAACCAGTGAAACTTAAGTTTGTTTGGAGAACCAAGTTTGAGGGATGAAAGCTGAAGTAGAACAGATGAGGCCGGACACCTGAGGAATTTTCAGGAAGCAGGTTTATTGTCTGCAGCTAGCTGGTCCAGATTGTAGGTCATGACTGAAAGATTCTCTGGACCTCGAGTCTTGAAATTCTTTGAACTTTTTTTTTTAATTATTTTTTTTCTTAATTTTTAAAAATTTTAATTTGTTATATATGATAGCAAAATGCATTACAATTCATATTACACATATAGAGCATAATTTTTTATATCTCTGGTTGTACACAAAGCAGAGTTACACTATTCGTGTACATGTACTTACAGTAATGATGTACATCTCATTCTATTGTCTTTCCTACCCTCATACCCCTGTTTTTCCCCTCCCTCTCTTTTTCCCCTTTCTCCTATCTAGAGTTCATCAAATCCTCCCATGCCCCACCACCACCACATTATCAATCTGCAGCCTTAAATCAGAGAAAACATTCAGCATTTGTTTTTTTTTAGAATTGACTAACTTCATTTAGCATTCATTATATTCTTCAACTCCATCCATTTACCTGCAAATGCCATGATTTTATTCTCTTTTAATGCTGAATAATATTCCATTGTGTATATATACCACGTTTTCTTTATTCATTCATCTACTGGAGGGCATCTAGTTTGGTTCCACAGTTTAGCTATTGTGAATTGTGCTGCTATAAACATTGATGTGACTGTGTCCTGGTAGTAAGCTGTTTTTAAATCCTTTGTATTGTTTTAAGTCCTTTAAGTATAGACGGAGGAATGGGATAGTGGGTCAAATGGTGGTTCCATTCCCAGTTTTCCAAGGAATCTCCATACTGCTTTCCATATTGGCTGCACCAATTTGCAGTCCCACCAGCAATGTATGAGTCTTGGTTTTTCCCCACATCTTTGCCAACATTTATTGTTGTCTCTATTCTTGATGATTGCCACTCTGACTGGAATGATATCATAGAGTAGTTTTGCATTTCTCTAATTGCTTGAGATGTTGAACAGTTTTCATACATTTGTTGATAAATTGTATTCTTCTGGGAAGCATATGTTCAGTTCCTTAGATAGTAGAATGAATCCAACATTATTACCCTATGTACATATATAATTACATGACTGGTGAGATTCTACATCATGTACAACCAGAAGAATGAGAAGTTATATTCCATTTATGTATGATGTATCAAAATGCATTCTACCATCATGTATAACTAACTAGGACAAGTAAAAAAATTTTTAAAAGATATTTATAGGGCTGGGGATATAGCTCAGTTGATAGAGTGCTTGCCTTGCATGCACAAGGCTCTGGGTTCAATCCCCAGCACCAAAAAAAAAAAAAAAGATATTTATTAGTGATTTATTAGTCCCGTGGAAGATAGACAGGAATAAACAAGACAGTTGCTAACCTAAAAAATGTCCTCTCCACTGAGTCCTTAGTTGAACTTGCTTAAAAATATGTTAAATAAAAATTAAGCAGAGTTTCAGTTATGGAAGGGGACTTCTTTGAAATTAGTTACAGTTTTTAAAATTCCATTCACACTACATAAGTGATAATTCAGAAATTCCATTATGGAAAAGTATTAGTTCTGCTGATGCATAATAGGGAATTACATCTCCATTTGGCAATAAACCTTAAATAATCAAACAAAAAAGGCATACACAAAACCAATGGATAATTTCAGGCCTCACTTCTCCATGATAAAGGGTAATATTTTTTAATGCTTCTATTACACTTTCATTAATTAGAAACACATTAGTAGCTGAGAATTGAAATGAGTTTATACTAGACAGACGGTGTAAGCCCAATAGCATGAACTTGTGATACAGAAATAAAAATGTATATTTGTAAACATCCATTAAGCATTAATCTCAAGTTCTACAAACCAGCAACACTATGTGGAACATTTTCAAGTAAGCCAAACAAAACAATGAAATCAGGATTCACCCCTTCTCTAAACAAAAATGACAAAGTGAACTGTGTGTCAAAGCTGTTCTCTTTTGTATACATATGCTCAAATGGTGTTTTGCAAACAGTTATCTGTGAAGGAATATTTGATGTCATCTTATTCTCACCCTTCATGAAGATTTAATGGAAATATTTAATAGTACACATTGAGCTTCATATCTCATTGCATTCTCATAATGAGTCCATGAGCTAAGTATTAAAGCTTAGAAAGGATAAGCAAATTATCATAACTCTAAATGCAATATTACTTTTCTGTTTAACACATTGATATACTCTCTTTTTTTTCTTTAGTGAATAGGGATTTTTATTTTAAAAATGCTGTTTTCTTCTTTTTAAAAGTTTTCATTTTTTTGGCCTCTACTTTTTTAAACCCAAACATTAGTATACAAAATCTCTTCTTCCAGATGGACACTAATGTGTTCATCCAACAGTTGAACAAAATATACTTATTGCTAACTGTGACCCTAACACTAAAGGAACTAATAGAGAGGATGCCTCTCCTACACACACTTCTGTTATGTTGGAAGAAAATATTGAGATCCATATATATTGTAACATGTCTACAAAAGGTTGGCATATAGTAGGAATTAGTTCAAGTAACATAAATATTTGCCTTTCCCAACAGGGAAAGGATCTGAGGAAATTGTATTGACTTAAGGCATGAAACTTTAACTTTCTTTGAGCCACAGTATATGAAATTAAGCCTTTCAGAATCTTAGTACTGTGGTGGGGGAGAAAGGAGCAGAACATATGATTGGGTCATGCTGTCAAGCTAAAGAGATTGTAGAGAGGCAAGCTGAACATATTTGGAAAAAAAAAACAGATGCAGAAGTATTAGGCAGAAACTGATAGTATGCAAGAAGAAATATACGAATTCCCTATTACAGTTGGAGACTTCAACACCCCTATAAAAGGAAAGGACAGATCTAGTGGGCAGAAAATCAATAAGAACAAAGTTGAGCTCAACTATGTAATAAATTAACTGAATATAATGGAGATATCTATGGATTACTTCATCCAACATAGCATGGAACACATTCTTCTGAGATTACATGGAATACTCATCAAGAATATACCACATTCTAAGCCACAAAACATGCTTAAACAAATTTAAAATAATGGAGATTGTGTTGTGCTTGTTCTAAGAACACAATGAAATTAAACTAAAAATCAACAGAAGAGCAGAAAAATCCCCCAAGTACCTAGAGATTAAACAATACACTGTTAACTAATATATGGGCTCCTCAAAAAATTAAAAATAACACTACCATGAGATCCAGATTTCACTTTTGAGTACATATCCAAATGAATTATAATCAAGATCTCAATGAGATGTCTGCCCTCCCATGTTCACTGCAGCATTATTTACAACAGCCAAGATACAGAAATGAATTGAAAGTCCATTGATGGGTGAATGGACAGAGACTCACTACAGGCAATTAATAAAACCAAAAAAAGAGTTCTTAAAAAGAATTAATACAATTGACATGCTTCTAGTCTGGCTAACAGAGTGAGAACACAATTTATAATTATCATAAGTAAAAAGGGGGATATGACCACAGATTCCATGGAAATTTATGAGATAATAAATTTTATGAATAATGACATGCCCACAAATTTGGTAACCTAGATGAAATTGACCTTTGAAGTTCTCTAAAGGACACAACCTGCCAAAACTAAAAGAAGAAGAAATAGGCCATTCGAATAGGTCTATATCTATTTTAAAAAATCAAATAAATATTTGATTTTCTTCTAAAGAGAAAATACTAGATAAATGTTTATTCAATAGTGAATTATACCGAACATTTAAAGAGAAAATTATGTCAATTTTTTATAAACTCTTTCTAAAGATAGCAGCACAAGGAATACTTCCTTAATTTGACTGATGAGGCCAGTATTATCCTAATATCAATATCAGACAAAGATATTATAAAGGCCCAGAAAATTGGTATTGATCTATAAAGAAAATTATAGAGAAATATCTCTTGTGAATATAGATACAAAAATCCTCAACAAAATATTAGCCAATGACTCAACAATGTAAAAAATGAATTATAATCAAGCAGGATTTATTCCAGATATGCAATTCTGGTTCATTATCTGAAAATGAGTTAAATGAATGATTATGCCAATAGATGCAGGAAAAGCAAATTTTAATGCCCACTTAAAATAAAAACTCGGGGCTGGGGATGTGGCTCAAGCGATAGCGTGCTCGCCTGGCATGCGTGGGGTGCTGGGTTCGATCTTTAACACCACATAAAAATAAAATAAAGATGTTGTGTCCATCGAAAAAACTAAAAAATAAATATTAAAAAATTCTCTATCTTTAAAAAAATTAATTAATTAAAAACTCTTAGCAAATTAGGAATAAAGGGGAACTTCCTCAAATTGACAAAGAATATCTACAAAAAAAAAATAAATAACACAGTTAACATCATATCATTCTTAATAGTCAGATGCTAGAATTGTTCCTACTAAGATCAGGAACAAGACAGAGATGTTCCCTGCACCACTTCTTGCAACATCATACTGGAAGTCCTAGCTAATGAAGTAAGAAAAGAAAAGAAAAATCATACAAATTGGTAAGGAGGAAATGAAACCATCTTTGTTCACAGATGACATGATAATATGTGTAGAAAATCCAAACTGATAAAAAATAAAGGAATTCTGGAATTAATAAGCAACTATAGTAAGGTTGCAAGATATAAGGTTAACATACAAAAATCAATTGTTTTCTTGGATACCAGCAATGAACAATTGAATTTTAAATTAGAAACATAATACCATTTACATTAGCACCTAGAAAAAATTGGAAACTTTGGTATAGATCTAATAGAATGTGTATTGAATCTATATAAGGAAAACTACAAAACTTTGAAAAAAGGAATTGAAGAACAACTAAATAAATGGAGATATAGTCCATGTTCACGGACAGGAATACCAATATTCTTAAGATGTCAATTATTTCTAATTTGAAGCATAGCCTTAATGAAATCAAAATCAAAACCCCACCATATTACATTATGGATAGTACTATAGTTCAGATGAACTGATCCCTGAAGGTCCCTGTGTTAAAGGCTTAGTCCTCAAGGCGGCATTATTAGAAGATGGTGGAATCTTTTAGAGGTATGACCTTGTGGGCAGTCCTTAGATCACTGGGAGTATGAATTTGGAAAGGATTGGGGGACCCTAGTCCCTGAGTCTGTTTCCTGGCTCTAGATGAACATGATTTGCTCCATTACATGTTCTCATGCACTCCATGATGTGGTGTTCTTGTCAGAAGCCCAAAGCAATGAGACCACCTGAGCAGGGACTAGAACCCTAAAAACAGTGAACTAAGTAAATCTTTTATTTTTATAAGCTAACTGACTTTTGTTATAGTAGCAAGAAACTGACTAATACAGATATTGATAAGCAGATTTAAAACTGTATATGGAGACATAAAAGATCTCAGAATTGTCAACACAATATTAATGGAGAGAAACAAAGTTGAAATACTGGCATTACCCAACTTCAAAACCAACTATGATGCTACATTAAGACTATATGATATTGGCAAATAGATACATACATCAATGGAACAGAATAGAGAGCCCAGAAATAGATCTACATTGATATAATCTAATTTATATAAACTAATTTATGACAGAGGAGCAAAGGAAATTCAACAGAGAAAGGATAATCTTTTCAAAAATGTTTTTGCATAATTAGAAAAAAGAATCAGACTTTATACTCTTCACAATAAATCAAAAAGGATCACAGACTTAAATGAATATGCAAAACTATATAAGATCTTAAAGCAAAGTATAGAAGAAAATCTAGATGACCTGGGATTTGACGCTGACTTTTTAGATGCAACTCCAAAGGCATAATCCATGAAAAAATGAATTGATGAGCTAGACTTTAGTATAAAGTAAAACTTCTGCTCTGCAAAGGACACTTTCAAGAGAATAAGACAAGAAATCATAGTTTGGAAGAAAATTGCTGCAAATAACATCTGATAAAGTACTGTTATCCGAAGTACACAAAGAACTCTTAAAACTCACAATAAGAAAACAAGTGTGGGGCAAAAGATATGAACAGACACCTCATGAAATAAGACTTATGGCAAATAAGTATGAAAAAGATTCTCAGCATCATATATTATTAGGGAATTGCAAACTAAAACAACAATAAGAAATCACTACACACTTATTAAAATGGCTAAAATCTAAAACATTGACAACACCAAATGCTGATGAGAATGTGGGGCAACAAGAACTTTCATTCATTGCTGACAGGAGTACAAAATAGAATAATCATTTTGAAAGGCAGTTTGGCGGTTTATTCTAGAACTGAACGTATTTTAAACCAATGATCCAGCAATTGTGTTCCTTGCTATTTATCCGTATCAGTTGAAAACTTATGTCCACACAAGAACCTGCACACAGATACTTACAGCAGATACATTTGTATTTTCCAAACCTTGGAAGCAATTAAGATGTCCTTCAATAGGTGAACAAAAAATAGATGTGGTACAGCTGGATAATTAAATACTATCTACAGATGATTCCCCACTACTAATGTTTTGACTTTTTTTTTTTTAACTTTACAATGGTATAAAAGCACTATGCATTCAGTGGAAGCTGTACTTTAAATTTTGAACTTTTATCTTTTCCCATGCTAGTGATATGCAGTATAATACTCTCTTGCAATGCACAATTGTAGGTGAATATAAGTGTTCTGAGCACATGTAAGGTAAGCTAGTTAAGCTACAATGTTCAGTAGGTTAGGTATACTTAATGCATTTTCAACATGATATTTTCAAGAGAACCCCATCCTAAGTCAAGGAGCATTTATACATGACATTCTGGAAGAGATGTTTTTAAAAAAGAAAGTGGTTGTGATAGGTTAAGAGAGAGGAAGAAATAAAATAAACAAAAAACACAGAGAATTTTTAGTATAGTAAGATAACTTTGTATGATACTCTATTGGTAGACACATGTCATTATACATTTGTCAGAACCCATGGAAAACAATCCCAAGAGTGAGCCCTAATGTAAACTACAGACTGTTGACATGTAAGTTCTTCAGTTGTAACGAATGTGTCCCTCTGGTGCTAGATGCTGATGTTTGAGGAGGCTGTGTATGTTGAGGGAGAGAGGTATACGGCAGCTCTACATATCCTCCACTCAATTTGATTTTGAATCTAAAACCAATCTAAAAAATAAAGTCTATTAAAGAGAAAAAATGAGGTGGGGTGTAGGCCAGCTTTGGCAGAATTCCCTGAGATTCAAAATACACTCACAGGTTCATGTAGTAGTCTACCTAATACCATCACCTGCAGAGAGGTAAGAATGATCAAGAACATTGTAGGTTCCTAAATAATGGTGATAGGAAACTCATATCAAAAAAGACCTAGGGATTTGGAGTCAGACAACCTAGACTACCACTGCATAGCTGTGACCTTGATAAGTCATTTACTCACTGAGCTCCAGTTTCTTTTTCCTTAAAAGAATTATTATGAGGATCAAGCAAGTTAGAAGGTGAGAAAGATCTCAGTAACCCAAATCACCATTCTCATGAAAGGTTGAATTATAAGCAGACAGATAATAGAGATCCCTGAAATAATCTAAGGCTTCTTGAAATGGGCCTGAAATGCCCAAATTGCAGGAAAGAGCACTGGGAGAAAAGAAAAGAAAAAAAGAAAATAACCAACTAGTTCGGATAAGTGATTATTATTGAGACAGTGAGAATAGTAACTTCAGGATTTCTTATCAGAGATTCAGGAAGAAGATGAGGGGTGTGTCCCTCAGAATCAGGACAAGTTAGGACAAGCAGGTTTGATGGAAAGTAGTAAGCTAGGTTTATCCGATAAATTTTAGTTTTCAGCCAGAGCAGCCAGCAAATAATTTAAAATGTGTGACAGGCACTCAGAAGAAAGATCGAAGCCAGAGATAGGGAGCTGAAAGCCATCTGCTTCAAGCTGATAGGTGAAGACATAAGTACCAATGAGATTCATAGGAGAGAGCGGAGAGAAAAGCACAGGGCTGATAACTAAACCCTCAATGACTATATGCCTGCCTGAAGCTGCTAGATCTTGAGGAGGCTACAGTACGAAGTCTCCGGACATCCATTACTGCACACACTGCCTTGTAAATCCCCCTCCTCCAATTTAAACCACGGTAATTAGTCAAAGAAGATAAAAACTTTCAGAGATTTGCTCTTCTTTGTACTAACCACCTCTTCTATACAGGACCCTCTCCAAAGTCTTCATTGGATAGTTGAAGCCTCTTTGGAGGTTTACCAGCAGTCAACTTCAATAAATACCTACAAGGAAAGTTTTCAGGTGTGTGATTTCCTAACAAGTTGGACACTTAAAGCAGTTATTGAAATAGTGCCTGTGGACATGACAGTTCTTGATAACAGCTCCAGAACTATTACAAGTGAACATTTCAAGACTTTTTGCAAGATTTTTTTTTTTTTTTTTTTTTAATTCCTGGGCTGCTGACCTCATTAGCTCCAAAGTTCTTACCATTGTATGTGCTCCATCCCTCCGCATCCATTGTCAGAGTCAACAATAGCCCTGTCCTCTCTGGCCTAATTGCGTCTCAGGTTCTCTGTCATGGAAACATTCACCTACGTGATCCTTTACATTTCAAGGATAATGGGTGTCCAAACTTGATCACTCAGAGAGAAGTTTGGAGTTTTGTTCTTTACTAATCTTGTTCCTCATAACTTTGGTAATTTACACTTGTTCAGCTAACAAGGCCTTTGGGGTTTGTTTGGTTTGAGTGTTTTGGCCTCTGCCCTGAGCAAAGAAACAAAGCAAGCCATTTCATCTACATATTTCATTCTCCCTTGACCATGTTCATATCTATTATGAGCACATCTTGATGAGAGCTGCCCTGCACCCCCTGAGGAAAGAGGAGCATGGGACAGGAGTATGTAGAGAGATATCCACAAGCCCATCTTTTCCTTACACCCAGTTAGGCTTCCATATGGGTGTGTTACATCCACAAATATGAATTTTGGAAACAGTCCCACATACAGTAATGAACCCTGGCTCCCTACATAGCCCCAGTGACACTCATATCTCTAAGATACCTCCTGTCAACTAAAAGAAGACCTGAAAAGAGGCTAAGAAGCATCCTATGAAATGTGATCTTAAGTGATTCAAAGCCCTTTTTCACTGTTCAAACATTGGCTCATTATTCAAGCACACTTAATTACTTGTGTGTAGAAATGTGCTAGGAATTTTACAAAGCTAATTAAACAGACAACATGTTTAAGCTCTAGACATTTATGATTTAGAGAAGACAGCTTCAATGGGGACAGAGGAACTAGTTCAGAATGTAAAGGAAATTGAACGATACCACACAACTATGCAGATGAACTAGAAGAGTCAGCACATGAATGGGTATCTACTGGCACCAATAGAACAAACCAGTTTGCCTTACAATTTCCAAAGTTTCTAAATAAGCTTATTGAAGTACATTGTGACTCTTACTTATTTTTTTTTTATTCTTACACATTCATTGGTAGGAGCTAAGCCTAACAAAAGTAAGGAACATAGTATATTCCTATCTTTCCATTCTTCAGAGAGCACTCTCCAGAAGTAGACATATACCCTTAAAGACAGGCTCTTGCCCAACCTTAACCCCACTTCTCAGAATAAGTTCTGTAGGTCTTTGCATGCTCATCTTTAGTCTTTTCCTATGATTTCAACTTGGGATTCATTCTCTGTCCTCTAGACTTCCTTCATCTGTCCACCGAGAGAGAACAAAATCCAGAGTTTTCTGCCTCATTCCCAGTAATGTAGCTACTTCAGACAGGCAATATCTGTGCACAGTAACTAAAGTTAACTAAGGGATTAGAGTCATCATGGTCATCATTAATATCTGGAGTTCCAAGTTCCTCAGAAAACAAATAATTGTATTGAGTTTGAATAACTTTGCAAAGGAAGTTGAATGAGGGACATTCATTGACAAAGAGTCTTAAATAGAAAGTGAAGTTCTTGTTACTGCATTATAAAAAAGCAGAGTTACCCTTTATATGAATGGTGTTCTGTTCTGTTGTGAAGGCATAGTTTAAACCAAGAACAAAGAGCAATATCTGGAACCATATGGGGAGTAACCCTGTAGAATCAGGCAAATTTCACATGAAACCCATGCAGAAAAAGGTCCCTGCCAGCCATCAGTCCGCAGTCTGCCCAGGCTATACTAATTCACCCACTGTAGTATGTGTGCTCCCTTTAGACTCAGAACCCCCTTGCATATGTGCCTGTACAGGGAATAGGTATCTTGGGTGAGGCTGGGAACCCCCAGTTGGGTTCAGCCTCCAGACCTGCCCTCTGAATCATGCCACATGCTCAGGAGCTACCTCAGAATAGAAAGCAAGTCTCTGCTCTTTCTGGGACTCATAATTCTTCATCTTCTAGATTCTACTAACTTTCCCTATTCTCTTTTTCTATAGGTATCCAATCCTCCCTACACTTTTAGCCTCCAACACACCTTGTATATCATTTCAGTGAATTTAGGTTTAAAAAACAAAGAAGGTGCATGTCTTGCAGGAAACTCTGGCTTTTGGCCCAGAAACATAAACCACGCCTGAGATAAGTAGGCCAAAAGCTCTGGCTACTTGCTTGAAATGAGAAAAGGGAAAACTATAAGAAGAATTATAAAGCCATAAGAGGAAGGCTGAGGGTATAATGAGAACATAAAGGGCAAGGGTCTAATTCTGCCCAAGACAAAGGTTAGGCCCATTGACGGCTTAAATGATTTTAAAATGAATCTTAAGGTATCTGAAGTTTACTCTCTATTTGACCTTCCAGAATATATATTTAATAAATTGTGGAAAACCTGCTTGAACATTTTTTTTTCCAGTTCAAAAAATGTACTCCAGGTGGTCTAAGAATGTACCCAATTTTTTTACTGTGTGGTAGACTTTCTAATGATGGCAATAATAGCAGTGACAATTACAATGAAAACACAGAATGGCAAGAATTACTAAAAACTTTCTGACATTTGGGTACATATATTCTTTAGGTTTGCCTGGAGGAATTGTAGAGATCAAGTTAGCCCTTATTTTCCACCAGCCTTACTGCCCAGGCCTAATTGTAACATGCATAGAGACTGACATGAGTTTGAGTGATTGAGTGAAATCAGACACACTGAACTCCCTAGGTCCAGTAATTAATACCTTGTCAAAGAAGAAGACAGTGGTGCACTCAAGAGGAAAAGCCCAGGAGTAATTACATGGTGGCCAGGTTAGGCCTTAGTAAGTGACACTGACTTATTGGCCCCGAGCTTCTGACATTGCCTGTCAAGATGGATTTATAACTCATAAGGGTAGAAATGACTCATCTACCCTTCTCATTCTAAGATCAAGTGTGTGTCCTCTGCTCAGGGGAGTCTAACTTTCTTTGGCAGACTGATAGAGTCAAAGTCTAATTAACATGATAATAAATCACATGGAAGCCACCGTCTATTACCCAGTTCGCAGATAACCCATTCTAAAATCTGTACTGTCTTTTGCCTAGTCCCTGTGTCTTTACAGAGGACCAATACAGGAGCTATGCTGAACTAAACCACAGTGTTGCTTTGGGCACAAAACCAAAAACCTACGTCTTTTATAATTCAAAATATTAAAAAAGAAGAAGAGGAAGAAAGGAGTCATATATTGAGCATTTTAAGATATACTAGGCCCTTTTTCTTACAGAGCTGTTCAAATTTGTCACAAGTGTGCTTGATCCAACCAAAGAGCCGGGTCACCAAGCAGAATCTGCAATGGGCATAATTACTAGGCTGAGCATTCCTAGGATGGGATGAAAAATTTATATTTCAATATTACTAAGAAGTCAATAGAGACCCCATGCCAGGGGTAGACATGAAATTAAAATTCAGCAAATGCTGCAAAAATGAGAAGACCAAAACTTTATATGGCCAATCTATATGTTCATGTTCTACTCTGTCCCAGCTGACAGATCTAAGGTCAGGTACTTAACCCCTTGCAGTTTTAGTTTTCTGGTATCTAAAGTAAGGTGTTGAAAAGCATAATGCATATAAAATCTTTACCACAGGACTTTATATCAGCTTGGTGAATATTAGGTACTAAATAAGATGTCAGTTATCATGACCATTATCACTCAGGATTGAAGGGATTTGGCAGAAGAGAACAAGAAAGAAAAATTAACACCTGGAAGCAAAGAACTAAAGTCTAAACCCAAATGGGGAAAACCAATGATTTGCTAAATAAAACATATCTTTATTTTTAAGTTTATTTTCTAGCACCAAAGAGGTTTTCATCTCATGTTATATGCTAGGACTAATTTCATGTTTCAGAAACTTAATTATGCATTTTAAGTCTTCACAAAGTCCATTACACAAGGTGTTTATAATACTTATTGTATAAAGGTATATATCATATCTTAATATTTTACATGCTATTTGAGAATTGATTTTACTGTGCGTTCTATGTGGTACCACTTTTTAAAATTAAGAGTGAATAAGTTGATACTTTATATAACAAACTTGAACTTAAACAAAATAGCTCAGTCTTCACATGCAGGATGAGACATAATTTCAATTACAGCCAAGTTAGCATCTATTCAGTAAATGACTGCTCAGAACAAAATGAACTAATAATGGCAATAAATTCCCCATTAATTACTTGGAGTTTTTTGAAATAGTGGGTCGGTCGAGAACTCCATTAAAATAGTAATTGCTTAAGCCAAACTCAGAAGGTCAAGAGTCATATATTTTCTCTTGTATGTGTAAGCTAGAAAGGAAAAGAAAGGTGGGGGGGTGGATCTCATGAAAATCAAAGGGAGATTATTAGAAGAAAGGGACCAGGGAGTGGGAGGCTGGGGTGGGGGGAATTGCTGGGGAGTGACATTGATCAAATCATTATATTGTGTGCATGTTTGAATATGTAAAAACAAATCCCATCATTATGTACAACTAACTATAGTGCACCAAATAAAAATGTGGAACAAAGAGAAAATAGTAATTCCCATGGCTGTGGTATTACTGAGGTATCAAAATATTTGTACAGGCTATATGAAGTAGCAATCAAAAGTCCAGAATCAAACCCACCAAACTGGGTGTGTGTGAAATCTGAAGATAGTCACCAAAAAATGAGAGTAGTGAGTCTTCTCACCTCTTTATCAGGTTCCAAACATCTGAAATAGGGGTTAGGGGAAGCATTGGGTACATCAGGATTGCCTTTTTGCATAAAAACATAATTTAAAAACACTTCCCATGATCCGTATCCTGCTTGGGCCTTCATGTCTTCAACAGTCTGGATACTTGGGGTGGAGGATGTGACAAGAGAAAAGGAGTAATAGAGGAGGATCACTCTGAGGTCACTGATACCATAGAAGTCAATATTTTAGAATATAACTCCTTTAAAACAGGATTCCAACAGTTGTGCTAGTTTAATGTTTATGATCAGAATGTGGAGCACCGAAAGGCTAATGACAGGCTCAGTGTTGGTGTAAGATTATCTAGGCAAGACAGAAGGAAATAAACCTGGATAAATAATTTGGTTTACGATCAGCCAGGTCTTTGTCATCACAGCTGCTGTTCTCAAGGCAGTCACCATCATGTGGCTAGTACACTTATAAGGGCCATACCCTTTAGATCTCTCAGCTGCAGGTGATCAAAGGACTCTGCCCTCATAGCGGGGAGGGCATTCCACTTGATAATGTACCCCTACGTAAGAACAGAGACACATTTCTGTCTAAAATACAAAATCTAAATCCTGCCCAGTTCCAATAGTGAGGAGAAAGATTTTTTAAAGTATTTTTTATTTTATTTTATTTTATTAGTCGAAGATGGACACAATACCTTTATTTTATTTATTTATTTTTTTATGTGGTGCTGAGGAATGAACCCAGTGCCTCACATGTGCCACGCAAGTGCTCTGCCTCTGAGCTACAGCCCCAGCCTAAGGAGAAAGATTTTAACAAGTAACCTAACAGTATCTCACTTAATTCTTTCTTAATTCTTTTGCTCACAAAAGAGGATCTCTTGAGGAATATGAACTGGCAATGAAACCAGAGACTCAGGATTCTTTTTCTACATCGTTATCTCTACACTTTAAAAAAAGCCACTCAGCTAGGCTGTGGTTCAGTTTCCACATCTGTCACATGGATGTGGTATCACTTCACTGACATTCGTGTGAAAAAGATATCCAGCTAGAAAATGAACTGCTAAAATTAGCTCCCAAATCTACCTTGGGTCCTAAGTTGATTAGTTTATCTAAAATGGCTCAATAAATAGGAAAACTATATTATGCTACCTCCTAGTATACTTTTTAAACATCAACATATAAAACAAGAAACCATATTTTTATTATTTAGAATGAGCTTAGTCCGGGACCTAATTGAGAGTGCACAAGCCAGGGTGATCTGCTGTCATTCTGTTCAGGAAGTCTGTTACCAAAAGCAGTCTCTACAATAACTTGAGTCATCCACACCTGAATCAACAACCAACACTTGGCTATTAGCTTAATGAATATCAACAGTGCATTTTTATTGATAAAAATTGTAGCTGCGTGAGCAGCATGAAAAATTTTAGAAATGGCACTGCTTAAATCAAAGGTGTTCTAGTTATGGGCTGGTTTAAGATATTTTGGAGACATTCAATTTTTTTTGTATGAATAGGGTATAAAATCTAGTGATGCTTCTGCCTTCATCTTAAATTTCACTGGTTTTGGCCCATGAGTTTAGATGGATTTCTAGTTCTACTTTCACTTCCTAGAACAGGACAGGATCCTACTGCTGGATTATGACTGTGTTTGTTTCAAGTGCACTCTTGTTTTGAGTCAGCTTTTTCTCTTGACTAAGAGACCTGACTAGAACAATCTTAGGGGAGGAAAAGTTTAAAGGCTCATAGTTTCAGAGGTCTCAGGCCATTGACAGCTGCTTTCATTCCTCCAGGCTCCAGATGAGGCTGAACATCATGGCAGAAAAGTGTGGTGGAGGGAAACAGCTCATATGATGATCAGAAAGCACAGAGGAACACCACTCACCAGATATAAAATATATACCCCAGAGGCACGCTTCCAATGACCCACCTCCTCCAGCCACAACCTATCCACCTTTAGTTACCATTTAGTTAATCCCATCAGGGAATTAATTCACTGATTTGGTTGAGGTTCTCATAACATAATCATTTCACCTCTACCCCTTATTACATTGTCTCACACGTGAGCTTTTGGGGGACACTTCACATCCGAAAGCTAACAATTCTGCATGCAAGACAGGGACCAGAATATACTAAAGGACAAAAATCTGGGACTTCATTGAGATTCCACAGCTGGTTGTGTGTACAATTTTATGCTGACCTCCTAATTAATAGTTATTTATGGTAGAATTTGTTCTGAGACCTGTTTTTATAAGCTCTACTAAAATGATTAGAAAATATTTGCCCTTATCAGTTTCAAACTTCTCCAGTGACTGCCTTTATTTGCCAAAAAGAATAGAAGAACTTTTGCAGTGCCAATTGGGTACCACACACAGAGAACAGGATTGATAGGATTGCTATGCAAGCCTCCATTTTCACCAAAGAGGTCCAGAATTTGACTTAACAGTCCAGTGTCTATCTTTGTAGTAGAATATCAATTCAAATAAACACTTGTCTTTGATTTAATTCAGGAATATATAACACTCTTCATCTTCTCCCCCTCACCTCAATTTTTCTTTGGAAGAAATGCAACTAATATCTAGAAGACAATTACTAAGTGCAAGGTACTATGCTGGGCACTACTGAGGTCACAACAACATAGGATTAGAGATTTGTAACTTTCAGAAACCTTAGTGAAATTATGAGGTAAGATGAAAGCAAAATTGGACTAGAAGTCAGGAGATCCAGGCTCTGGTCCTAACTAGTCCATTAGTACTTCCCCAGGCAAGCCAACCCACCATGCTGAACTTCAACTCTTCATTTGAAAGCAAAGGGGAGGCCTTTTAACCCACTGCATGTCTCCTCCATTTTCTTCAATTTTAATCATCTGTGGTTCTGTTATCAACAACCACAGTGTTCCTCCTGTGCACAGGTACTTTGCCAATTCTTAGGATTCAAAAATGAGAAAGATATGGTTCCCCACCACACACAAGTAGCTGATTTGATAGAGTAAAGAACAAAGAGGAAATAATCACTACAACAATATAATATTAACACTGTTTATATAATGTAATTATCATCACTGCCATTTAATTGAGAAACAGTCACAGAGTTTACACCAATGTCCCTGCTTTTCTATTCCCCACAGGTGGATTGCATAAACAGGAAGATGATCTTAGACTCTAAAAGGACCAAAGCCATCATAGTTGGGCCAAGTAATTTTGACTTGTTATAAAGATGGACTTTCATGTCACACCCTATTCATCAAGTATCATTTAAAGAATATAAAATGGCCTTTCTCAAAAGTATATGTCCTACTGGGTGTGGTGGCACACACCTATAATCCCAGACACTTGGGAGGATGAAGCAGGAGGATCACAAGTTCAAAGCCAGCTTCAGAAACTTAATGAGGTCCTGAGTAACTTAGTGAAACCCTGTCTTAAAATAAAAAAATAAAAAGGGCTGGGGGTGTGGCTCAGTGGCTAAGTGCTCCTGGGTTCAACCCCCAGTACCAAAATAATAATAATAATAATATTCCCTGGCCCTGCTAATTCTCCTGAAATGCCTACCATTAGGGATAATTTACTTCGTCAATAGGAATCTTTTGTTCACATTATGCTAAATTATTTTATCTAATATACAAAATAAGTAAGTTTTATCAACTTGAAACAAGGGTCAATAATCTCCTTGTGGAGTCCTTCCTGAAACTACTTCCATTAGAATATCTTCTCCAGAACCTCCAGGGCCATATACTGAAATTCAAGTGGCCCTCTCCACCATCCTCGACTTTCTACCCCAACCTCCCCAAACCAACCTTCTCCACAGATTTCTCCTCACTATTAATGTTGCCATTTTTCACTTGGCCACAAAAACTTAAAGTATTTAAGCCAACTTTGACTCCTCCTTTCCAGTCCCTGCTGTTCAAGCCCAGTGGACAGCTTCCTCTCACCCTCTCTTTTTCTCTCTCTCTTTCTTTCATAATTGTGGTAAAATACACATAATATAAAGTACACCATAATAACTATTTTTTAAAGAGAGAGTGAGAGAGGGAGAGAGAGAGAGAGAGAGAGAGAGAGAGAGAGAGAGAGAGAGGGAGAGAGAAAGAATTTTTTTAATATTTATTTTTTAGTTATCGGCGGACACAACATCTTTGTTTGTACGTGGTGCTGAGAATCGAACCCGGGCCGCACGCATGCCAGGCGAGGGCGCTACCACTTGAGCCACATCCCCAGCCCATAATAACTATTTTTAAGTATGTAGTGCAATAGTGCTAAGTACAATCACACTGCAGTGCAACCAGTCTGAAGAACTGTCTTCATGTTGCAAAACTTAAACTCTAGACCCTTCAAACAACTCCTCATTTTGTCTTTCCCCAACTCCAGAAACGCTTCTACTTTCTATACCTATGAATTTGACTATTAATAGGTACCTTATATCAGTGCAGTCATACATTTGTCTTTTTGTAATTGGCTTATTTCACTTAGCATAAAGAATTCAAGTCTCATCTGTGTTGTTGCATCTTGTTGGAGTTTTCTTTCTTTTTACAGCTGAAAAACATATTCCACTGTGTGTATATACCATATTGTTCATCCATTCATCTGTCCAGGACCTTGAAATTATTTCCACCTTTTGGTTATTATAAATAATGCTACTGTAGATATGTGTGCAAATATCTCTTCATGGTCCTGTTTTCAATTCTCTTGGATACATATCCAGAAGCAAAATCTTCTTCTGAATTATATTTGATTCTCTTTCTAATTTTTTGAGGAGTCATGATTCTGTCTTCTGTAGTCTGCCATGTCTCATGCCTTGTGCTCCTACCCTGCTGCCTCACCATCACCTTCACTCAATTTCATTAGCTCTCCTGGGCACAACTGCAAAACCCTATAAACCCTTCTTCTGTTCCAATCCCCTGAGCACACTACTGCTAGATTAATTTTCCTTTAACTGAAGTTCTGATGTAATTTCTCTGGTTAAAAAAAAAAAAAATCTTTCAGTGGTTCCATAACCTGCCCATTGAAGCAATAACTCCTTAACCAGGCAGTCAAACTATGACAATCCATGCCCCAACCAGGCAATGCTTTAGCATGTCCTTTCTTTCTCCTTTTGCCATGCCCTCTCCTTCCTGTCCACAATGGCTCCACCTGCTGAAACAACCTCACCTCTTGGAAATGATTTTGCATGGCACTTCTGCTAAACAGACAGAATGTCGCTTCCAAATCCCAGTGTCTTTCAGCCCAATTCACATCCACAGCTCCCATGCATCCATGCAATCTGTCCTCGGAAACATTTACCATACTCATAATTTCATGTTAAATGTCTTCTCCTCTGTTACATTGAAAAGTCATAAAGGCAGGCAAGGGGTGTATTTTATGAAAACTCCAGGAGTCTGGGCTGCTGGTCACATAATAAACAGGGAAGAACTTTGTTGTAAATGTTAAAGCCTTCATATTTTCCAAAATATGAATTCAGCTGTCACTTTCAAGACTCCAAGCCCTTAAAACTGAATCGAATTCATAAATGGACCCTTTGGAGATGCTCTTTATTAGGGGTCTAAATTATTAAGTTTGACTGTTTGTATTGATCAGAGCAAAGAGATAATAGCTAAACATTTGCTTCCCTTGGGGCAATATGGAATTAGTCATCACTGGATTTCATGTTGGACCTTCTACAACTAACTCTCTTTCCTTTAATTATAATTATTGACTTCCAAATGCTCTATGCTAAGAAATAAATTATAATCATCTAAAAATGTAACAGTTCTGTGGAAATGGATTCAAGGAATATTCTTCAGTGAGCAGAGTGTTATAATCTCAGTGAGAAGTTTATAACTTATCCCCTTTTTAATTGCTTTGTTTTATGATTGTTTTCCTGCTCTATTGGACAGAGCACAATAAAAAGAATCACTACTTTTTGCCAGAGAGACAACATAAAAA